>NC_079170.1:67549950-67832450 GCF_947568905.1 Ostrea edulis
GAAAAGGTTTAATCAATCACTGAAATATATGTATGCTGTAATCGAGAACAAAAAGGGGACTGCGGAAATTCCCGATATGTCAGACATAAACAGAAAACAGGATAATAAAAACAAATCACTTAACTGAAGAGATTTGAAAGCATGTATTATAATTCAAATTTAACACATTCTCTGAAAATGATTATGTTCTAAATGAAATGTCTAATAAATAAGTAAAACGGTTAGAGTAGTCCTAACAAAATACAACATTACCTGAAAACAAACGATTTTGTTTGAACACACGACGCCATCTTGAAACGCTTTATCTCACCTGGAGAGTCGAATGTAAGCGATAAACTTAAAACTTCTCTTTTCACAATTTATTTCATGGTTCAGGATTTTATGTGAAATTTTCATTATGTTTTATTTCACTTGTAGTTATCTCTTCTTATTTTTCGGTGCGTTTGTGGGCTGTTTTGTGTTTTAATTTTGAATAATTTTCAACAAAGAAATCAAGGTTTTCTCTCATTAGACAGAGCTGGTAAACTGTTCCAGTCATCGTGAGAGGCCTTCGACAGGGGCAGTCAATTTAAGGGACTGGTTCACGATTTTTGATAAAAATATTTTTCATTTTTGATGTTAAGCATTAGAAATATAGCTCATTTAATGTTGACAGTCAAAATTTTGACCTTCTGAATGCAAGAATAAAAGTAATATTTTAGCCTTAAATATGTGTTATGTAAACAAAGACTCGAGTCTTTTTATGGAAACAAACAAACAAGTGAAATATTGATTTTGCAATATAATACATCTTAATTTTGCATAATAACAAATTTTAACTTTTAGATGACACATTTCACCCCAAAAATGCTTGAAATGTGAAAAATATAATAATACTTAGATCGATATCCATTTCTTTTGAAAATTTCGTAAACAATAGCATACCGCAATCTAAATGTTTACAAAACAAATAATAAACTCTCTAAAATGAGATTCTGTGATGATGTATCACCTTAATTTTCTTGTGAAATCTTTGAAACACATTAGACAGTAGATTTTGATCATTAAAAGTGAAAAACAAAATTTTGGGTAAAATCGTCAGTCAGTCCCTTTGATAGAAACCCGACAAATTTCAAATCGATAGAGATTTTGGACTTAATTGATAAGTTTTTACTATGTTGATCTCGCAAGTTAAGCAATGGCGAGCGTAATCTGAATTAATCAATTTTAAGCATTCGGAACTACATGATATTAATCTTGATGTTAATTAAACATATATATAGCATTGAAGAAAATCTAATTGCTGAGTATGGTGACATATTTCTGCCCCTACATGCGTGAGATGAAGTATCATTTAGTATGTATTAACATGCGGGGAAAGTATGGCCTTGACAAACAAGATAATTACGTTGACTTGCAAATTACTAACCTTTTTAAAGATTTATAAATGTATACTTACTAACACAAGTATCTGACATCATCATTTCAAGATGCAATCATGATGTCAAACCCCAAAGAATTCACGAAATTATTTTCTAAAATATTTTATGATGCCAACTCTCCGTGTGTACTGACTGAGGATTCGTTTTACGAATTTTTGTTGGCGTTGTTTTGACTGGTAAATGTTCATGGTGTTACTGGTATAACAAACAATTTCATAACCCGTCAACTACATGTACACTGTACATGTATGATGTGTACATCAAAGTGATATTCGATATGATGTTAATGATTTGAAATGTTAAAAAAAGGGTAGAAGTCTAAATTTGATTGAATGGACATTATGATGCTGATTCGATTACAAACGGGGACTATATATATATATATATATATATATATATATATATATATATATATATATATATATATGTATGTATATATATATATATATATATGTATGTATGTATGTATGTATGTATGTATTTATGTTGCATGCATGCATGTATGTATGTATATGATGCAGTTCTTAGAGGCACAAATAAACGGCAAATCTCTCTCTCTCTCTCTCTCTCTCTCTCTCTCATGAGGTAACAGGTCGTTCGAGATCCGGCCCCAAAACTAATCCGTCCCCTAGTCGTTTCTTCGTCCTCAAGTCGTTCCGTCCCCAGTTGATCCGGCCCCAAGGTTTATAAAGCTATTACTGTCCTCTTATTTACAGTTAATGCTATAATTTTCATCCAAACATCAATATAATTATATTGTTTGTAGTGATTATAACCATGATTTAGATTAAAGATTTGTTTGTAACATGTACTTGTGCGTGACGTGTACGTTATCTGTTTGGAACACTACGGATGCAGACACTTAAGAGTTCTAGAATTTGTATTTCATTATATCTTCTTCTTTTTTCAATTTGTAAGTGATAATTGTTATATGTTAAAGCAATGCAAGCTGTAATTAACTGGTGGTACTTTCAACTATCACAGTAGTCTGCACCAATACTAACACCTATCGGTATGACTAATATAATCCTCATACCTACACATTTCATTTGTTTTAAAATATAACATCATGTAAATTTTGAGTATCAAAAGTATGAGAAAATAATAAATAGCAAACGTGCCACTCAAATGAAATTTTGATAATGAATTAATTGTCAATAAAATTGTCTATGTTGTTCTATTTGATCTTTTATTTTGAATTAATTTAACTTGTATTGCTTTAACTGAAATTTGATGAATTAATACATTTTTTATTTATCATATTAAACAATGTTTCATCATTTATAAAACATAAATGTACTTGCCACCCCATTACATAAATCATAAACAGAAAATATCTATAAAACGTATATGGTGACGGACTGACTACGGTCATTTTGGCCGAAATGACTTGGGGCCGGATCGACTAGGGTCGGATTGACCTTAGGGCCGGATTGACCGACATTCCTCTCATGATGTGTACGCAGTTGCGTATTTGCGTATAGCCAGCTACGCGCCCGGCCTGTCATCGTAATCATATTGCATGTTGACATGAATGATCGTGGCAGAAATACACCACTATATAGTTCTGCACGCTCGCTCTTGTTGAATTCATGCATTTGTGTACTATACCCAGAAAGCAAATTTATAGATTCGGTCATTTTACTGGACAATGCTCCATCCACTTAGTAGGTGTGTACAGTCTGGACATGATGCAGATATAACCGAGCGCGAGAGAGATTGCACAAAATTCTGTTAACTAATTAATGTAATTAGTTTGTTTACAGATGGACTTACAAGGGGGGGGGGGGGGGGGGGGGGGCAATGTTAGAAAACAAACTTTTCCTCAGGGAGGTATTCCTTACACGCTAGAATGCACCGGGAGTCTGTCCAATTCCGAAAGTACAGCTTTAGCACTTTAAGCAGCACTTTTAGCAAATTCGCACTTTTGCTATTTTGGAAATGTGATTTACTGTATTTGCTTGATTTTATCTTGTTTAACGTCTCTCTCAAATAGACACATCACCAACACCGGTGAAGAGCTTCAACTTCAGGCCTATGTTTGGCGCTTACGGCCATTGAGCAGTGAGAGTTGTTTAGCGTGCCGCAGTGACCGCATGTATTATGACATGGAACATCCGGGCTTAAGGAGGACTCGTGACATTTATTCATGATCAATGCTGAGACTGTCACACCTGTTTTAACGAATTTGGTTTGTCGCGGCCTGGATTCAAACCCCGGCCTTCCGTATGCGGGGCGAACGCTCTAATCTCTAGACCACCGCGGCCGTTTAATTTACTGTAATTTATGTTGTCCAAACAAAATGGAGTTGAATAACTTTTTTGTTGGACGTACACGTCTGTCATCGTGTAATGAACACAGTCTGCTGACCTTTCCCATTGTAGCAGTGACACTCAGAAATTCATGTACACGAAAAGATAAGATTTGATGAAGTCTAAAAACATTTGACGTCACAAAGGAAAAGGACAGGTACGATTCAGCGCGGACGACCGTGAAAACTGTAGTATTTGAAGTGAATCTTAGTCCGCTTTGCTATTACATGTATCATAACAATTGTAATGAATATTAATGTTAAAAATGTTTTGAAAGGTCGTCATGATTTTACCTTCAATTTACGTCACTGGAATCTTTAGATTAAAATAACTGAATTGTAATCCTGTTTAGTGTTCAGCGTGGTCCTTGTCAGTTTACAGTACTAAGGACAACATCTTTTTCAACAATAATTTCGTCAATATAAAGTAGTGCATCGATCTTAAGGAGGAATGAGACGCTGGGAATTTTATACAAATGGAAATGTAGCAAACTATAACCAAAGTTTCAAAATTTGCCAGGTTTTACCCCTCAAGAATGCATTTAAGATTATGAATTTCTTCAAACAGTTACTTCGAAATTGCCACCCAGAGATCAAAAACTGACATTGTAACGAATTCAGCCATGCGAATCTAATATAGATGGAGATAATTTTTGTTGTTGATTGATTTCATTTAGAAAGGAACTACGTGACATAATAGTGGTACCCCGCATCACCTTATCACTGTACATAGAAAAAAAAAAACAAATGAAGAAAGGTAAATACTGTCAAAATATGCATCGGTGTATTGTATGCTGTATTACGAGGTAAACGGACTTCCTCCTGTTTATTGCAAATTATCTATGAAAAGTTAATGCACAGAAATAATTTAATAATGATCTCTTCAAAAATCTGTTGTAGCTTTTTTTTTTTTTTTTATTTATTTATTTATTTTTTTTTGTGAAGTGACATACAATAATTGTTTGTGAGGGTTATGCTATTCAATTATCTGTCTGAAGATTTATAATACAAGTATCGGTGCCTTTCGGAAAATATCGCATGTTTGCACCTGATACCTAATGTATTGGTTATGATACATGTACATGTAATTGCAAAGTGGATTGGCATGGACTTTAAAACACTACAATTTCAACCCAATTATTTCACGGTCGTTCGTGCTGAATCGTGACGTTATGTTGTTTTTTTTACTGTAACATTATACAGTTATTGTCGGAGTCCGAGAACTACAGCCGTTTCCTTTGACCCGAGAACGGATCTGCTGCCCGGAGTCACAGACTGAACCTTCAACAAGGCAGTGTGATTGCGTACATGTTTAAAGGTATCTACTAGTTCAAAAGAAAACATAGTTTTACATAATATCTAATAAATAATCAATATTACATTTTTCGTGTTTCTGCCCTGCGTTTCATCTATAATGTAATTCATTCTGTATTTCATTATCAGTCAAATCAGTGAAGTCCCAAGAGGATCCGGGATAGAAAAGGTCCTCAGTAACCCTGCTCAAAGGCCGTAAGCGCCAAGCATCTATAGGCCTAAATTTTACAACCCTTCACCGGCAATTGTGACGTCTCCATATGAGTGAAAGATTCTCGAGCGGAACTTTAAATAATATACAACCAACCAATTCATTATATTCGTCATTACGTAAACAAAACAGCCAATCTAATTAAAATCAGATCCTAGGATACGCTCACAATCGCAGAGTATACGGCGCGGATCTAAGAAGTCTGATTTTAATTAGATTGACAAAACAGCAGACCGAGAATCACGTGACCTTGCGTAGCCAATATAAATAAGACAGATTATTGCTCAATTTACAGTTTGTAAATGTTGCATGGTCAATGCTCAGATACAACTTCTTTAACCTCTGGTTTAATATAGGTTCAATTTTACTTTGTTAAACATTACTCTGAAGTCGATATCAAATTAAAGATGCTGGAGTTCCTCATTGACAATAATTTCGCCGTCTTTAGTGATCGCGTCTTCCCATTTCTGTCAGAATCCCCATGAACACAAATTGTGCTCCTTTAATAGTTGAAATATTTTTTGTGCTTGTGAGGCAGAATTCCCACGAGAAGAAAAAAAATTCTTGCCATCACCATCAACTCGACATTTAGATCTTCGATATATGATTCCACCTCATAGAGTTTGCCCTATCCTATATAAGGCGGATGTGACCGGTCGACAGGGGATGATTACTCCTCCTTAACTGCCGATTTCATCTCTGGTTTGTCGAGGAGTCCGTGTTTGCCCAACTCTTGATAAGAATTGAGATTTATAACTATTCGCTATCTTCACTCTTTTCGATGACGTTTAGAAAACAAAACGCTATAATTGTTGCATTTATTTTTCAGAGTCGATTTGACACACAGCAGTAACATATATAACTTGTACATAAAATGATTATGGTAACGATAATGGTGAAGATGACAAGCAAGGATCAACGTAATAAATTCTATAAAAAACGCTACGGCCAAAGTCCATACAGGTGAGATCAGGTAAACAGAGTAATCCGTAGTCAAAATCAGTGTATAAAGAACGGCCTGACAATACATGGTATTGAATCCTGTATATTGAGTCGAACCTGTGCTTATTATTTACATTTCGATTGACAGGAAATTTATTCACATCGAAAATTTATTAAATTGGTGAATAAACAATATCAAACATATATTTCCACATCTGCTTCCAACTTAGATATTTTATTGAACATAGATGTTAATGGCGAACTAACAACTCAACTTTTTGACAAACGGGGTGACTTCAACTTCTCCATCGTCAGCTTCTCATATTAAAGTAGCAACATTCCATTATCACCTGTATATGGTGTTTATGTCTTTCCACTGATTTTGACTACGAATTACTCCGTTTACCTGATCAAGATATAGGGCTCACGGCGAGTGTGACCGGTCGAGAAGGAATGCTTACTTCTCCTAGGCACCTGGATCCCCCCCTTCCCCCGCCCTCTGGTGTATCTAGGGGTCCGTGTTTGCCCAACTCTCTATTTTGTATTGCATATAGGAGTTATGAGATTGATCACTGTTCGTTATTTTCACCTTTTTAGCTCTATGGATACAATAATAACAGACGACCTATATGATAGACTCACTGAGTGAAAAGACATTTGTAACGAATTATTAATTCGTTGTATATGTTTTATGAAAAGTATACAAAATGCATTTTTTTTTTTTTTTTTTTTTTTTTTTTTAGATTTCTTTTCTCTTTTTATAGTATATTTTAGTTACTGTCCCACCCTTCTCTTCTTTCCAGTCATTTTTAGAAAGATAAACATACGTCAACATTTTCTTAAATGTACTCATTTTCAATTTCCATAATGATAAATTTTCTGAATAGACTTCATATTTACTAGATAAAAAGGAGAAGACCAATCTCATAATTCCTATAAAAAATCCTATAAATTCCTATTCCTACACAAAATTCCACAATACTAATCACGACTGTTTCGGCAAAGAATAATGATATAGATGAACAAAACATTGAGTACTATTCTGGAGCGCTGTAGAAGAGTTGGTACTGGTCCTCTGTAAGATTCATATCAAGTTCTGCCATGATCATACTACCAGGAGTTAGCATCTTTTGTCGAAATTGAGAGTAGGACAGATAAGGACCCATGTAGATGTGCATCCATTTAGATCATATTTTTATATGCCCAACTATCTATTTTGTATTGCTTGTAGGAGTTATGAGATTGATCACTGTTCGTTATCAAGACAAAACAGAATTAATGGTGTTTGTCCCAAAACGAAGCAAATACGATAACAATAATTTCAACATAACTTTCGATGGAAACATCATTTGTGATACTGAAAGTGTGAAAAATCTCGGAATGTATCTCGACAAATCCCTTACAATGGAAAAACAATGCAGTTCCGTTGCAAGATCATGTTACATGCATCTACGTCGGATAGGCAGCATTCGACCGTTTATAACTGATGATGCTTGTAAAATTCTAGTGAATTCTCTCGTTACATCGAGGCTGGACTATGGTAACGCTTTATTGTATGGAATCAACAAACAATTCACAAACAAACTCCAGCGAATTCAAAACACCGCTGCAAGGATAATTACACGGACTAGAAAACACGATCATATCACACCTGTTCTGATCAATCTTCATTGGCTTCCCGTTGATTATCGTATCCAGTACAAAATTCTCCTTTATGTGTTTAAAAGTCTCCACAACCTGGCTCCGGGATATCTAACGGAACTCATTATTCCATACAATCCGACAAGAGCCCTGCGTTCAGAAACCGCAAATCTATTAACTGTACCATCAGTCAGAACTAAGACCTACGATGAACGAAGATTCGACAAGGCTGCATCCACACTCTGGAACAATCTGCCTAGCCAGCTCAGAAACGCCAAAAATCTTGAATGTTTTAAATGTCTGTTAAAAACTCATCTTTTCTGTCAATCCTATAACCTTTAAATAGCTATGTACTGTTGGATTTAATGAATTTTGGGCACATTTGTGTTTTGGATTCCTTTGAGTGGTTTTACTTGTTTGTTTTTCATATATTTAGGACGTTGTATGCTTGCATCATATTTTATACTTTAAATTGTCTTGATTTGTACTTTTTATCCATTATGACATAATGTTGCATTCATGCTTATATGTGTAAGGATTATTCGTTGTGTATTCTATGGTTTTTCTTTTAATTATCAATTGTAAATTTTAGTATGTTGTACAGCGCTTTAGAGTATTTTTAGATAAGGCGCTATATAAGTGTACTTTTATTATTATTATTATCTTTACCTTGCATTAGAAATAAACGATGTGAACAAAAAAGTGACATCTTGTGTATCTACTTAAAATCACTATCAACATATACAGAGGTAAACTCCTCAACGAACAGAATGAATATTGCAACCTGATACTACAATGGAAATGATCACGATGACCGTTCTATGATCACGATGACCGTTCTATGATCACGATCACCGTTCTAAGGGAAAAATGAATATTGTCTTGAAAACTCGTACATGTATTTCTTCTTTGTCATATAAAGTATACAATACTTCAATATTGTTAAACTATTAGACTGTACATTTATTAGTTGCCCAGAGAATCTTTATGTCCTCCACTAATTGCTTTACAAAGGTTGTATTCTGTGAACCATTTTTTACATTGTTAATACATTTAATCCTGTTATTACATTTTTCTTTTAATTTTAACATTTCCACTGGAAATGTGTTTACAAAATCCTCTATGGACATACCGTAGCGATGTAATTCATCTTCCCTAGTGAAAACAATAAACATTATTTATTGTCTTCACCTTCATATAGTTTGGTTGTTTGATCCATTTGCAGAGAGGAGGGTAATATGTTTCTTGACCAAGGCCTTTCCGTTTATCAGAACTGTGTTATCAGTATTGTTTAATAAGTGTACTTGCGAATTGTGTAAGCAGTAGACCTACTTCTTAATAAGTGTGTTTGAGAGTTGAAGATGACAATAGTATACAATTATTGACTGAGTCCGAAAACGATTGCTGTTTTCTTTGACCCAAGAACATATCTTTTTGCCCGAAGCTGTATTTTAGAATGTGATGTGTATTTTTTAAAAGAATTTTAAAATATGATTTATATAATTTTAAGAATTTTAAAATGTGATTTGTATATTCTTATAGGAGTTTGCATATTTTTAAGAATTAAAAAAAATGATTTGTATATACACTGCCCACCATATATAAGTACACACTCGCCAAAATAAGTTACTTGCGCATAAGAAATGGATTACATCACAGACACAGATCTTTCGATGCAAAATAAATAACTCTTACATATGAATAGATGACGTTAAGCTTTTAACTTTTTATATCGTTATTCTTTTTATCAAAATACTTGATTTTCTGAATTTTGGAATTCTCTAAAGAGATATTATGCTAACCTTAATTTGAAACTGTTCCAAATTAATTACTAATGCATATTAGTGTATTTGATGCGCATTTTGCAAGACCCTGTGATTTTAAATGAATCAATATCATTATTTAACAGACTATGCTAAAAATATTGAATGTCCATTATTATTTCACTTATAATGAAGTTATATCCCTAAATGATTTATTTACTGAGATAAACTGAAAGTTATAGACAGCGAATTCAACTATTTTCGTTATATTGAATGTACTTCATGCCAAAATGTGTAAAAAGCTTATGTGAATACTTATTTAATGGTGAGTGTATTTAAGAATTTTAAAAATATACATTGTGATATGGTACAACTGCTTGGTTGAATCATATTCATGAAAAAGGCTAAATGTATTCCGTAATGAACAACGAATCTTGCCAATAAAATTGATGTGAGCTGTGTGATCATTGATTTTGAATGCGGATAACCCCTTTTACCTGATCAGGATATAGGGCTCACGGCGGGTGTGACCGGTCAACAGGGGATGCTTACTGCTCCTAGGCACCTGATCCCACCTCTGGTGTGCTCAGGGGTCCGTGTTTGCCCAACTATCTATTTTTTTTATTGCTTGTAGGAGTTATGAGATTGATCACTGTTTGTTATCTTCACCTTTATAGGAGTTATGAGATTGATCACTGTTTGTTATCTTCACCTTTATAGGAGTTATGAGATTGATCACTGTTCGTTATCTTCACCTTTATGAGAGTTATGAGATTGATCACTGTTCGTTATCTTCACCTTTATAGGAGTTATGAGATTGATCACTGTTATCTTCACCTTTATAGGAATTATGAGATTGATCACTGTTTGTTATCTTCACCTTTATAGGAGTTATGAGATTGATCACTGTTCGTTATCTTCACCTTTCACTTGATAGGCACTCACGTACTTGAAAAAGAGGAGTCCGGGAGATATTCACTTATGTCATGGACAGGTAGCTATACTCTTCCTTGCATGGGGGTGATGATGAAATACCTTATTTCAAATGTAAGCACTATAAAGCATGGTGGCTGGTTGTGTCATTCTACATTTTAATATCGTCTTGTCTTTATTTCGAGAAGAACTAGGTGATTTGCATTTATGTACGTTGTATTGCTGGACGTGTCTTTAACAAAAACAATTCTGAGACAAGAAGAAAACACAACACACACATGGATACACATTTATTAGACAATGAACACGAGCATGCAGATACAGGTAGACCGGTACAGGTGTGTACAGGAAGTTGTATGAGCAGATACAGGTAGACAGGTACAGGTATGTACAGGACGTATTGTAGGATGCGTGAAGGAAGTCTTCTTCAGGCGGACTTATGCTTTTAAAACAAATTACATAAATTCAGTACTATATCACTACTGATTAATTTGATCCAATAAGAAATATACAGTATCGCTTCAATAGTTCATTACATCCATTTACAGTATTTAATACGATTATAAAAAGAAAAACCCACCTATATACAATAAAACACTGTTATAATAAACGCCCATATACAATAAAAACAGATTATAACGAACCTTCATTTACAATAAAACACGGTAATAGCGAACCTTTATATACAGTAAAGCACGGTTATAACGAACCTCCAAGCCCAGCGAAAAACAGTTCGTTACAACCAAACTTCGTTATATTCAGTTGAATTTCCATTATTTACCAGTCATAGGGAAGTAATAATTGCATCGGAATAGGTACGTTTGTATCATTTATCAGGCCATTCTTTACTCATCGATTTTGACTACGGATTACTCCGTTTACCTGATCAAGACATAGCGCTCACGGCGGGTGTGACCGCGTCGTAGTAACGCAACAGAATGGCGAAACAACGCGAAATAGTGACGTAATAACTCAATAAAGCATCATAACGTAAATAATGTCTTGAATAGGAGAATAAATTTCCTTGAATCACGAAATCACTCATGGAACCAATAAGAAATCAGGTATCCAAACTAAAAAGATTAACGTAATATATTCGTACAATCGCTAAATATACATCTCGTGTTATTCTGACAAGCTCGAAAAATGTATTATGTTACATTGTATATACAATTAAAAAATGTTGATTTTTTTTCTCTTCCAGTTGTAATTGCTGTCTTCGAAGAAGATAATAAATAATTTTTTTATAACAGTTTTTAATATGACGAAAAAATAAAACCTTTACGCGCGGGGTCTGTCTTCAAGTACGTCAACTGATAAACCCGCTATCACTTGCACCAGTTTGGATTTCGTATACTTTAAAATCTGCATTTACGGCGGTGAGTATTTTCATCGGCGATACAGGTAAGTAAATAAACCGTCACAAAAGGAAGGTTGAAGTTTATACACCGACAATAAAACACGTGAAAACCAAAAAGAAGACTTGTTATTTACTAATATTGCGTGGTGATCCCGAATGTGCATAGAACGAAACTAAGTACTAAAGATCAAATCTGTCGGCTGTATTTAAAGTAACGTGCTCGAACACTATTCTCGCTGGCGGATCACAAAAGTGCACTTAATTATACTTTTTAAAGGATCCTTTGCATATCGATAAAACACAACAAATTCAAAACAAGGAAAAGAAATAAATTATATACTTCCTTCAGTTGTCGATAGAAAACACCAACACTTGATATCAAAATAAAAGGAGAGCCATGGGCCACATTGTTCACCTGAAGAATTATGTCCACCTCGGTCCGGGTAAATGGGGCGATCCTTCGGATGAGACCACAGAAACCGAGGGCCCGTGTCACAGCAGGAGTAGCACGATAAAGATCCCTCCCTGCTCAATGGCCATAAGCGCCGAACATAGGCCTAAATTTGGCAGCCCTTCACCGGCAATGGTGACGTCTCAATATGAGTGAAATATTCTCGAGAGGGACGTTAAACAATTTCCAATCAATCATATTAGGTGTGGGGACATATAATTATAAAAGATAAATAGGGGTGGGGGCATATAATCATAGTAATAAATAGGGGTGGGGCATATACATGTAATTATCATGGTCATTCTATGTATGAAGTTTGATGATGGTCAAGCGAAGGGCTCTTTTTCATAGCAATACATGCCCTCTTCTTCGAAAGGAGCATAACGTTTTTAAAAATCTTTTTCATCAAAGGAATTATGTGTCAGGTTTGTTTGAAATTGCTCCAGTTGTTCTGGAAAAGTTCAAAGTGTGGTATTCTTTATAAGCTTTTTAATGAAACATAGCAAATGAGCCCTGTTGTTTTCAAGTAATCTTCACCAAAAAGGATGTCATTTTGAAAATTTTGTCAATTGAAAAAAGAGTAATAACAAATCACTTTCAGTTTGTCACGATAAAGACAGCCCCATCTTTGTTAAGGCTCTACTGGCCACAAAGAGGTCAAATTCGTGGTACCTCAACTACAGCTAGTGATGCCCCGGCATGAATGAATGATTCTCGAGAAAACAAACAATTTAATCTTCCACTACTTACCACAGTGCACTCCAGCATCTTCATCATGACCACAATCGTGATGTCCTAGTAGACTGTGTTGGCAGTTGAAGAGGTCTGATTCAGTTCCAGTGCAGCCTAAATCATCATAGAAAATAGGCCCTGATCCTTGTCCAAAATGGGCATTACCGTATGCTACAGCATTTCCCCTGTCATAATGAATTAGAAGTAAAATCATCGAAGTACTAACGGAAGGTGCGATGCAGAGCTATTTCTGTCGCAGCCAACTATTTTTAGAACGAAAACCTCCCAGACGAGGTCTTCCGAATACCATTAGCTGCACGAAAAGGTAAGAGAATACTGATAATGCAGTAAAAAGACGCTAGTTTATTGTGTACAAAGTACTTGTGTACGGGTAAGTTTAGGCTTGTAGTATGTTAAGATAATGGACATTTCTCTTTGATGTCCTGGGTGTCAGTGAAATTGAAAATAGTCATTTAGATTTAGTGGATATAAAAGAAAAATTAAAAATTTTCCAATGTTAGAAACATATCCAAATATCTTATCCTTGTATTAATTATGATTTATAGCATAATGGTGTTGACAAAATGTATACTTAAAGGTTAGATCAAAACAGAACAATTTTTAATCATATTCTAAAATGATATGGGGTAGGGTTTTGAAAGAGGGTAGGTATTTTTTTTTATTAGTATCATTACTAGTAATGATTATTATGCGCACTGTACACAAGGTATGTGTGCGATGTATGCACAGGTGCAACTTGTTGACATCATATTTGTTTAATCTTAAAACAAAGTTTAATTTTTTTTTTATCAATTACTCAAACAAATAATACTATTTGATTTAGATCTGAACATTTGGAAGGGGCTTGATGAAATATTTTATTTATAAAGAGTCACACCATTTGATGTATAGTTGAAATGTGGATTGTAGTTTTTTTTTCGGATTTCTATGAAAAATTACCTACCAAACGTTTTGGGTTTTTTAAAAGGAAGTTAGCCTCTAAGCTTTTTCAAGAGCACAACCAGTGGCAGATTTAAGGGGGCGGGGCGGGGTGCAGCCGTCCCCCTCCCCCCTAAAATTTTCAAATTTAAGGTAAATCGTGGTATCTTGTTTAGAAAAAAAAGAAGGAATAATTTCTTCCACTCCCGGAGAAATAATTGACAAAATCTTTTACTTCCTTGAATTACTTTATTGGGAGAACTTAAGTTTTTGGAAAACCCCTTAAAAGTTGCTTCATTTTATTGATTTTACCTTTTAAAAAATTATAGGAAATAGTACAAATGACTAAATAGGAGACATATGTCAACAGGGGTCGAAATCAACTTTTTCTACCACAGGCTAATTTTAGCCTGTGGGTAAAAAATCCACAGGCTAAAATGAAAACCTACAAGCTAAAATGAAAATAATGAAGCAGTGCTCTTTTTATATATATATATATTTTCAATCAGTGATTTTCCCCATCATTACTGAGCCTAGTGGGTCAAGAGGCAGCGTTTGGACAAGACACTAAGTTACGTAAGTCATATGGTGCAATGTCTAGGTCTCTTGATTATCGCACCTCTAACAGTCTAATCCACGACTTGTTTACCGCAGGTCTAGATCCAGTCTTCCAATTTCATGCCACATCAGGGTTGTCACTAGTGATTTTTTAAAGCGAATACAGGACTCATGGCTTTATAAGCAGCACGATCACGAGTCCTATGACTTTTTTGATAATCGTCTACGCGGTGAGAAATACACCCGTGTCGTCACTACAACCCGACCTCAATATGACAATGACATTCTCATGATTCTGATAAAAATAACTACCGGAAGACTTGGTAAAACATAGATTCCGATATTTTTTTGTAGATAAATGAATAACAAAAACGTCATACTTGGAATTATTCAATTTAATCACCCCTATAGGTGAACAGGACTCGTGGCACATGTCGATATGCGATGTCCAATCTCTAAAGCATTTGTTTGACTCCGAGTTTCTTAAAAAATCATAAAAGAAAAATCCGGATAAAAACGGTTATTGAAATCGGTCGTTCATGTAAGCGTTTGTATGATTCAGAGTGCAAGTTTGAGAAAAGCGAATAGCGCATCACCGTATAAAACGGATACGATACGATCATAGTTGGTAAATCACCACTCGCTAAGATTTTCGAGTGTCCATTATTTTTACTCGCTATGTTTCACATGTACTCGCATTTTGCGAGTATTTCTCGCTAATTTCGACCCCTGGTCAAGCCCTATAAAATCTGTAAAATCCATGAACTTCTGGGGGCTTCGCCCCCTGAGCTCCCACCATGACCCACTGTGGGCCTCAAGGCGGCCCCCATACCCCCTGTCTCATAACGTGGCGCCCCCCCCCCCCCCCCCCCCCCCGGTAACAGCAATTCCTGGATCCGTCCCTGACAACTGCGCAGGATGTTACAACTAAGTATTTACTGGTTCAATACTGATCTCATTGGTACAAACATATTACACATCTATTACTGAACTCTATCCAAATGAAAATGTTTGTGTCAATTTGTTTCAAATTTTGAAAGGGTTTGATAGGGACTATATTTTGTGGCGGAAGGATTGAATATTCGCCACCGTGTGATTACTCCTTCTCCAAACTCTTTGCATTTAGAGATGAAATTCACGGGTCTTTGTGATATGACCTTCAAAACGGGGGATTCGTGTCGCGGCTGGCGTTGGCACGCTAAAAAAAACCCTCAATGCTGAGCGCTAAGCATAGGTCTAGGTATAAACTTGTGGTACTTCACCTACAGTGACGTCTCAATATGAGTGAAAAAATCTCGACGGGACGTAAAACAATCAACCAATGGCTCGTATTGTGAGGAATGGGATTTCATCCACATTCTACAACATTTTATACACGTTAACTTTGATGCGAAAACTACGTTTTTAGATATCCCATGTTGTGGATTGATACCTCTCCATAGTTTTGAAACCTAAAGCGTACATTGCATTCGGAGTTTTACAAAATAATATAGAGTTGTAGCAATTTGAATTGCGCTGTTTCGGTTGTAATGCTGAGTTCATGCATTTTATATAGAGAGTTTTCAGATTGGAAGCGTCATACTATATATTTAATATTAACAAGTTCAGTGGCGGATCTATACCTTGGAAGGGGGTGGATGCGTTGAGGCCCAAAGGGCCGAAGGGGGAGGGCATGGAAGGGAGTTAACCCCCTCCCACGGGTCCGGAAAATTG
Source organism: Ostrea edulis (assembly GCF_947568905.1). NCBI lineage: Eukaryota > Metazoa > Mollusca > Bivalvia > Ostreida > Ostreidae > Ostrea > Ostrea edulis. Next base: position 67,566,240 of record NC_079170.1, read on the forward strand.
TAAAAAGATTGATTTAATATGGGGCATTTTAATGCATTTTCGACTGAAATTTTTGTTCTTTCCCCGGGAATTTTTTTTAAAAGATTGATTTAAAATGGTGCACTTTAATGCATTTTTGACTCAAATTCTTGTTCCTTCCCTTGGGCAAATTTTAAAAAGAAAGATCTAAAATGGTAAATTTTAATGTATTTTTGACTGAAATTCTTGTTTCTTTTCCCTTTCATTTATAGTCACCACATCATTTATAGGTTTGGGTGTCGTAAAAAACCAAAAACGAAGAGGGGGGAGGGGGCGGAATCCCCCAACTCCCTATAAATCCGCCACTGTAGTTCACAAGATTCACTTCTCTGATACTCACCAGCTGTTGCCAAGCATGCGGCAAACCACTTTAGCCTCATCGGTTCCGAAAAGATCATCACACACTGTTCCCCAGGTCCCGAGAAAACGCACCTCCACCCTGCCAGAATTGGAATCACCACCTGCTAATCTGATGCCTGAACGGATAGATAATAAAATTAAACTAGCACATGTTATTTCACTATAGCAAGAACGATAACTTGTATTATTGTAGAGCCAATAAATAGATATCTCGTCTAATATAAAATCTGCGTAAAATCTAGAGAATGTTAGCGTTCAATAATCCTGAGAATTTATTGAACATTGTGCGTCCGAAACAATTAGAGTATAAGCGTTCAAAATTGACCTTACCGTAACAACGTAAACAAGCCAAAATGGCAGACGACTGTCCTCCAAATCTGACAGAGACGGTATTTGATATCATATTCATTTACTTAAACAAAATCTTGTACTGTACATACATTATTATGTCCCCATTCACAAAATCAGTTTGCTTCATGCATTAATGACGGGTTTAATATTGAACAGTTAAGAAATGCATGCTGATATTGCACACTTTCACCTTAGATTGCCAATATTGATTAATTCTCGTCTATTTTGGAGTATTTTGAGTGAAAAGGGATATAATTAAATAACTAAATACTAAAATCAAAATAACCAAATTTGAAAAATAAGTGGGTTTTTTCAGGGTTTTGACCCAAAATTTGAATTCCTTGACATGTTTTCATGTTAAAAACTTCGTTTTAAACGATAGTTTTTAACTGGAATTTTAAATACGATCAATAACCCTATAATATGTAAACGAACTTGGCATTAATTCCACTTTTGGTAATCATACTTATACTCCAACTGCCCTTTCAAAGGATGAAATTTTTCAAAACCATGCTTCAGTTTTAGACACATTCAATATCTCAGTCAATGGGTCGAATGAATACGAGTTACCGTACCTATACTGGATTCCTAAACTACATAAAAACTCTTACAAACATACATCGCTGGATCCGGTAAGTGCTCTACCGAGTTCCTATCTTTGCTCCTCACGAAAATATTAACAGCTGTGAAGGAGAAACTTCAAACTTACTGTGCGACTACATATGCCAGAAGTGGTGTTAATCAAATGTGGATTTTAAAAAATTCTAAAGAACTTTTAGTAAACTTGAAATCGCAGAATTTTCCCCAAATCAATAACATTAAAACCTATGACTTTTCAACACTATACACGACCATTCCTCACGATGAATTAAAGACTAGACTTTTTGACATCTTAGACAGTTGCTTCTTCAACAAAAACGGAAAACTGAAATATTCATATCTAGTGATCAGTTATTCAAAAAATTACTTTGTTAAACACCACACTGATTCCACGCACAAGTACTCTGAAGTTGAAATAAAAAATATGCTAGAGTTCCTCATTGACAATATCTTCGTGGTCTTTGGTGATCAGGTCTTCCAACAGTCTGTTAGAATTCTCATGGGCACGAATTGTGCTCCTTTGTTAGCTGACCTGTTTCTATATTCACATGAAGCAGAATTTATTCAAAAACTTCTATGCGAGAAGAAAAAATCTCTCGCTGTGGCCTTCAATTCGACATTTAAATATACCGATGACGTTTTGTCTATTAACAATTAGAATTTGTGCTACCTATTTTTGCAGAAATAGTGAACAAATCTTTGAATGAATGTATATTTCCATCTTCCTTCAAAGAAGCCATTGTACGTCCGTTATTAAAGAAAGCAGGATTGGAGCCAAACTCGTTACGGAACTACAGACTTCTCTCAAACCTTTCATTTCTTTCCAAAATTTTGGAAAGAGTGGTATCAGCTCTCATAGGGCACGATATAGATTCAAACAACCTAAATGACGTGGCCCAGTCTGCATATCGTCCTTGTCACTCAACAGAAACAGCTCTTCTAAGGGTACACCACGATATTGTGACAGCATTGGATAAAGGTTCTTGTGTTGCCTTGGTGATGCTAGATCTTTCAGCAGCTTTTGATGTTATAGACCATCAAATTCTCATTAAGCGACTGGAGGTATCATTTGGTATTACTGGTGCAGCACTTACATGGATCAAATCTTACTTAACTGGTCGTAGTCAGAAAGTGGTTGTAGAAATTGTAAAGTCTAAGGACTTTCTGCTTCCATATGGAGTGCCCCAAGGGTCAGTTCTGGGACCAAGACTTTATGCAATGTTTGCAAAACCGATTGGTGTAATCTGCCGCAGACATCATATCATGTATCATTGCTATGCTGACGATACCCAGGCATACTTAGTGTTTAGACCTACAGATACATGGAATGCTATCTCATCGCGGCTACAGGAATGCTTAGCAGATATAAAATCTTGGATGAACATCAACCTGCTGAAATTAAACGAAGAAAAAACTGAATTTATAGTGTTTACTTCGAAACATTCGAACGTTTCACCATCTTTTCAACTGTCTTTTGGAAATACCATTATTTCCAACTCGGACTGTGTTCGAAACCTTGGTGTTTTCTTAAACAGTGTACTTTCTTTGAAAAATCATATTAGTTCCATCTCTCGTTCTTGTTATTATCATCTACGGAATATTGCACGGATTCGTTCTTTCATCAATGATGACGCCTGCAAGACACTTGTATGTTCTCTTGTGTTATCACGCTTAGACTATGGAAATGCACTATTTAAAGGGCTACCACAAACAGATCTGAGCAGGCTACAGACAATCCAAAACTCAGCAGCTCGACTTGTTGCCCGGGTCAGGAAGCATGACCATATATCACCGGTGCTTGTGTCCTTGCACTGGCTTCCGGTTGATTCCCGTGTTGAATACAAGATTTTACTACACACATACAAGGCACCAAACGGATTGGCACCGGCCTATATCAGCGACCTCATCACTGTGTACGAACCAAAACGATCTCTGCGTTCATGCAATTCACGATTGCTAGAAAAACCTCGCGTTCGTACAAAGACCTATGGAGATCGAAGGTTTGATGTAACAGCTACCACACTATGGAACATTTTACCGATAGACATCCGTTCGTGTGGCACTGTCAAAAGTTTTAAGACAAACCTCAAAACATATCTTTTTATGAAATCTTATAACCATATTTTGTAATATATTCTTTTTTAAAGTAAAGGCTGGTTTGTTGCATAAACTCGTAATGTTTAAATTGTTTTATTTTATTGGATGTTATATTTTATGCTCTGATTAATCTTATCATGTTTTACATTTTACATTGTTAAAGCGCTTACAGTAATTACAAATTATATAATGCGCTATATAAATGCCGAACATTATTATTATTATTATTAATAGCTTTCATTCATATGTCGATTTGATATATCCCTGCGAGCTCGAAATAAAGGACACCACAGAGTCGTCCACTTCTGCTTCATACTTAGATATTTTATTGAAAGTAGACATTAACGGCAAACTGACAACTCAACTGTATGACAAACGGGATGATTTCAGCTTCTCCATCGTCAACTTCCCATGTTTATGTAGCAATATTCCATTATCACCTGCATGTGGTGTTTATATATCTCAACTGATTCGATATGCAAGAGCTTGTTCTGCGTATAGTCATTTTTTAAATCGAGGTAAGCTACTGACAAACAAGTGGATGGTACAGGGGTTTCAACAATCTCGATTGAAGTCAGCATTTCGCAAATTCTATAGTCGTTATAACGATCTAGTTCATCAATACAACCTCGCATTTGGTCAAATGCTGTCTGACGTGTTTCATACCGATTGTTAAGCCGTTCTTGGCACACTGATTTTGACTGCGGATAACTCCGTTTACCCGATCAGGATATGGGGCTCACGGCGGGTGTGACCGGTCAACAGGGGATGCTTACTCCTCCTAGGCACCTGATCCCACCTCTGGTGTGTCCAGGGGTCCGTGTTTGCCAAACTATCTATTTTGATTTGCTTATAGGAGTTATGAGATTCATCACTGTTCGTTATCTTCACCTTACATGTACATGATTCTTCAAAATGGCACCCCGTTGTTAATTTCGCACGCGCCGATTCTGCGCAAAGCGAATATTTACGACTTTGACAGTTCAACATGTGTTCAATGTAAACAAATATGCGAATGAAACTTTAAAGTATCTTGTGAAAATAGGCGATAATTTTGAGAGCATAATTAATTGGCTGATACAAGTAGGTCTTATTCTGAATCTTCGTGACTGATTTGTCAACCGTGTGGTTTTGGAGTATTCGGACTGCGAAAGTTTGGAGATGTAGCAACAAAAAATGCAACAGGAAAGTATCGATTAGAAAGTCATCTTGGTTTGAAAATCACAATTTAACATTGGAAAAAATAATTTTTATCACATTTTTGGGGGTTTATAAATGTGCTCAAGATTTCGTAATCCATGAACTGGAAATTTATCAAAAAACTATAACAGATTGGTATAATTTGGAAAAATACTGCAGTAACATCATCGGGGAGCCTGGAAAAATTGTTGAAATTGGTGAATCAAAATTTGGGAAAAGAGAATATCACAAAGGAAGACGTGAACGGGGTGTGGGTGTTCGGAGGAATTGAGAGGGATACCAAAAATTGGTTGTTTTTTTTGTCAGCGTGGCAGACAGAACTGCAGATACTCTGGTGACAATAATCAAGAAGCATCTAAGGCCGAGCACAACTATCATAAGCGATTGTTGGAGAGCATATAGTTCCCTCAGTGAAGAAGGATTCAATTATTTGACTGTGAACCACAGCGTTAATTTTGTGGATCCGAATTCCGGTGCCCACACAAACACGATCGAATCAACTTGGCGGGCACTTAAAAAATCTCTGCCAACTCACAGAACTCAGAAAGTACTGTATGGCAGTTACTTTGCACAATATTGTGTCAGGAAAATATTTCTAAAAGAATCCATCGATCCATTTATCACTTTCTGCCAAATTGTTAAAGAAGCTTACAATCCAGAATCAGCAAAATCAGACTTTATAACGGACACAAAAACACAACTTTCAAATGCAGCCCCCAAACCTCCAAAAATCAAGAAAAGTCTACCTTTCACAGATGTAACTAACACCCTTAATAACAGTGTGGATGATTTTTAGTTATAAGGTAAGCTATTTAATATCATTATCTGAACCTGTTTTTATTGCAAGTCACCGGGAAAAAATGGCGTCGAAATGTTTACTTTTGCATAGCAACCCGGGTGTGGGTCGCGTGACATGCGCATTGCGTAAACTTCCGGGGACCGGCAAAGTAAATTCTACCCAAATAACGTAGTGTAGAATTCTCGACTTTTGGTATATTTTATATTGATTTGAAAGTTTGCTTGAAAAAGTAATAAGTAAATTATGGTGCTCGTGTTGATTTTTTGCGTAATCTCTTTCTAGTAGTTCATTTTCGGGAAAAAATGAACATTTACTCTATATATGTTTGCAAACACTACGGCAATATTGATGACGCAATCTACACCCGGAAATGACGACGCACACAAGTAAACAAAAGGTCACCGATTCTGGTCAGTCACCGAAATAGGGCAGTCGACAAGGGTTATTGAACTGCACTCGCAAGCTCGTGCATTTTGACAGCCAACTCGTGCCAATATTCACCAATATAAGTTCAATAACCCTATATTATTTTATACTTATGCGATTGGGCATGGTCAAGTGCAACTTCCTTTTCCTGGTGAACAAGAAAGCTGCAAGGTGCCAGAAATTTAACTAAGAAAACTGATCTGAAGCATCACGAGGATAAAGGTAAAATGAGCTTGTGAAATTAATCGGATGTTACATAGGATAACTGAATTGAATTGTTTAATATAGAATTTAGTCTTTTTATTCAAGTTTAGTGAATTTTATTTTATTTTGAATAAAATCAGCTCAGCCTGGTAGGTCAGCCATGTTGTCAAAAACGAAAGATGAAATTTTAGTTTTCAAAAATAATTCACTGAAGTTAACAGAAGTAAATCATATTCGCAATGAATTATATATTGTGCTTAACTGGAAAAGTGAAAGAAATGACAATAATGATTAAAAAAAATGATGCAGTTTCTTTTGTTTCATGAACCATGTTGAGAGCCAATAAAACGAGAGCATCTAAGGCGAAGCGCCCATATACCCGACCACTGGCAAGGACTTCCCTTGATCATAGTGCAGTAGTTACCACGGTGACCACCCAGGCTTCCGCATCGTCCTTTGACTCTATCATTCCCACGTCATTCGCCAGCTACCTCAGCTTCAGAAAGAAGTTACATGGTCAGCCATGAATTGCTAGCACATTCAGTACCCCTACAGCCTGTTTATGAGATGGCAGATGCCCCAACCCCTGCTGTACAATCTGTACCCACCCAGCAGGCAGTGGAGCCACAGTTACATATACCAGCAGCTAGCACTACATCAGGTATAAATCATCAGGTTGATATGGATATGCCTACACCTTCCCAGAGTGTAGTATCAACGCTTGGGTCTCATGTCTCTCAGACATTACAAAATTTGGAATAATGAGTATGTTGCTCTAAACAAATTGTTAATCAGAGAGCCAGTTTCAGATAATTCAGCATCATATTGTTTATCATGACGGCTTAATTCAGGTTAAACAAAAGTACAAAGATGAAAAAATTAGGTCCATTTCACAGTGGACTGATGCATGCCTATTTAATTTTTACCTGTATTTATTGTTCCAAGCTTTCTACACAAGTTATAAATTTGTTTCGTTACATGACGACAATTAGAAAAGGTGCAGAGTGTTCACCCAATTCCTTTGGTTGGAGGGATTATGACATCCAATTTAGGTTGAAAAAATCAATTGATTCAAATCTCAGTTGGGGCTCTGTTGACGCTGAACTGTGGCTGTTTTATATGTAACCCACGGTACAAAACAATAATCAGAATTTCCCTAAACATTTTAAATGTTACTCTTACAACTTTCAGGGTGTATGTGAAAAATATAATTGTAGATTTTTGCATATTTGTGTGAAATGTAATGGATCACATCCTTCTTTGAATTGTATGTCTGTCAAGAATAACAATGTCAATCACCCCCACCCACCCCAGTCTAGGACCGTGCCGCAGCAATTATAACCTTGCAGCTATTGTTTCATATTATAAATACCTTGCCACATGTAGCACATTCATTATATGAGGCAACATTATTTCAATCTGCCTATTTGTTAGCATTTTGTTTTGCCTTGCTAAGAGTCGGTGAAGTGGTTGACCTTCAATGGGATTGTGTTCAATAATTATTGTTAGAAAGCCATGTTAGCCTCCTTATCAAAAGTTCCAAGTATGCATAAGGGTTCATTAGTAAAAGTACCAAAGCATGCCCAGTCATTAATTTTGTTTACATTAGTCATGATTACTGCACAAATTTCTCGCAATACAACAGACAATTTTGCCCAATAAATTCTTTGTTCATTTCAACTCCAAACCATTGACTCAATATCAGTTTCAGCAATGCTCAATAAATGTTTATCAATTCTTGATATAAACACATCTATTTTTAAATCTCATTCTTTTGGAATTGGTGGGGCCACACACCTCTATTCAAACGGTATGGATAAAAATGAAATTTAAAAAATTCTCGTAATTCATTGGGTGGCAATAATATTGGCAACCCACATGATACTTTGAAAGGCTTACAAATGTACATGAAGTTTACTGTGGTTAATATTTCACAATTAATGCCAAAGACGGTAACAGTTGTTTGGTCTCATATTTTACCATGACGCAATTGGACCTTGTGTCTCTCCAATGAAAATGGAGAAAATTGGAGAACTAGAATTAATTCAGCTCTTGCTACATTTGTTGTAAAGTATGCATGTGGGGCCTCCATTAAATATCCGCCGGATATTTCAAATAGGCATATATCCCTTTTCAGCAAAGATGGTGTACAGTTGTCAGACTTTGGTAATGACATACTTGTTAAGAAATGCTCTATGGTGTTTTGTCCTCTACTGACAGGTTGTATCCCTCTCTTATTAGCTAGTTAAGTTTTGTCACAGCCAACGCTTAAGTCGCATGTTTGCAAATGATTTGTGTATGATTATATGTGGAATGTAAAATGGATATTGAAGTTGGGTATGCAAAATTGACCGCCTAGTTTTGTTGGCGGATGACCCACAAAATATGTATTGCGGTTCATTTGGCAGAATTGTGCATAGAATGCCATCTTCATGGGGCACTGTTATTTCCAGAACCCTTGGGTCAAGGCGGTATTTCTAATGCTTGGAGTCGTTTGCCATATCGATCTTATGTTGTCTTGATAATAGATTGTGAATAAATGACCATGACAAGCCCGCCAAACAACTACTTTTTAGTTATGACTTATTTTGAGAAAGATCAACTAGATCATTGGGATAGTAATTGAATTGACCTGACTCAGGGACACTTATTTGTCTGAAAATAAACATATTATGGCGGACTACGACTGTGAACAAACTTTCTAAGCAGTTCAGAAGTTTATTAAGAACTGTAACATTGTCTACTTTACAACGGTAGTTCGAATTCACTCGGGTAACTGTGGGTTAACTCACTTCACGTTTACACTGGTTTAACTCACTTCCGGTCCTGTGCACGGTGGGTCGGCTATCGTCGACTGATCACAGCCAAGCTCGACGACGACCAGTTTCAAGGCCGAGCGACACCTCCGTCGAGGACCTCACCATAGTAGATGTGGCACACTAAAGAACCCTCACTGCTCAATGGTCGTAAGCGCCGAGCATAGACATAAATTTGAAGTCCTTCACCGGTATTGGTAACGTATCCATATGAGTGAAAAATTCTTGAGAGGGATGTCAATCAATGAATATTGTTGCCATACCCTATCCCCGGGGACCATAATTTGAACAATTTGAATGGTGATGTTTGCATATGAATAAAGTTTTGTCGTTCTTGAGAAGATTTATCTTACATATCGTCATATAAAGATTTATCTATATATCGTCATATAAAGATTTATCCAATACATCGTCATATAAAAATTTATCCTACATGTATGTATCGTCATATGAAGATTTATCCTATATATCATCATATAAAGATTTATCCTATACATCGTCATATAAAGATTTATCCTATACATCGTCATATAAAGATTTATCCTATACATCGTCATATAAAGATTTATCCTATACATCGCCATATAAAGATTTATCCTATACATCGTCATATAAAGATTTATCCTATACATCGTCATATAAAGATTTATCCTATACATCGTCATATAGAGATTTATCCTATACATCGTCATATAGAGATTTATCCTATACATCGTCATCTAGTTCCGTGGGAATCCAGGTTAGAATAGGTCCTCAGTACCCCCTTGCTTGTCGTAAGAGGCGACTAAATGGGGCAGTCCTTCGGATGACATCGTAAAAACCGAGGTCCCTTATCACAGCAGGTGTGACACGATAAAGATCCCTCCCTGCTCAATGGTCATAAGCGCCAAGCATAGGCCTAAATTTTGCAGCCCTTCACTGGCAGTGCTGACGTCTCCATATGAGTGAAATATTCTCGAGAGGGACGTAAAACAATATCCAATCAATCAATATGGTCATATAAAGATTTGATCCCCTTTTCTGTGTCCATCCTTCCCCGGGGTCAGGATTTGAACAAACTTCAATCTGCACTAACGGAGGATGATTGCATGATAAGGTGAAGATAACGAATAGTGATCAATCTCACAACTCCTACAAAGAATATAAAATTAAAAGTAGGGCAAACACGGATACCAGAGGTGGGATCAGGTGCCTAGGAGGAGTCAAATTAATACAAATATTCCCGGTCCTACTGGTATTGAGAAGGTTGTCCTTTATGTTCCCAGGCAATACTTTTATCCCCTATTGTGGACCCATCTTTCCCAGGGGACCATGATTTCAAAAATTTGAATTTGAACTTTCTGGGAATGCTTGCATATTAATATCATGGCCCTGTTATTCTTGAGTAAACTATATCAAAAACTTTTATGTAAATTCTTTTCCAGCGCAGTGGTTCTTGAGATGATTTTTAAATGACCCCCACCCTATTTTTTCCTTTTCTTGATTATCTCCCCTAGGGAGAGAGCAGATCTTTACTTGATTATCTTCCCTAGGGAGAGAGCATAGATCTTTACTTGATTATCTCCCCTAGGGAGAGAGCATAGATCTTTACTTGATTATTTCCCTTAGGGAGAGAGCATAGATCTTTATTTGATTATCTCCCCTAGGGAGAGCATAGATCTTTATTTGATTATCTCCCCTAGGGAGAGAGCATAGATCTTTATTTGATTATCTCCCCTAGGGAGAGAGCATAGATCTTTGATTATCTCCCCTAGGGAGAGAGCATAGATCTTTATTTGATTATCTCCCCTAGGGAGAGAGCATAGATCTTTATTTGATGAAACATGAATACCCTTCACCTTAGGATAATTTGTGCCAAGTTTGTTTGAATTCAAAATTTTTAATAATTTCTTAATTATCTAAACTTCAAAAAGGGAGTGGCACTTCATCTGAATAAACTTGAATCCTCTTTACTAAAACATGCTTTGTGGCATGTTTGGTTGAAATCAACCATGTGGTTTTGGAGAAGAAGTCAAAAATGGTAAAAGTTTATGGACAGACGTTGGACAAAAAGTGATCAGTAAAGCTCACTTCATGTTTCAGATCACAAATGAAATTCAAAACTCGCTCTAAGTCAGTGAAAAGAAATTCCTTTATTGCATTCCAATTCTTCAATGAATAGTACGTTTGTACACGTACTATGTATTGTCATCTTCAGAAATAACACAAGCGCATCACAGATACTAGAAAATGGTATTGCATAAATAATTCTATAACAGATGAATAATTCTACACAGATAAATAACTAAAGAGGGAGAATCCTGATAGCTGATCACAACTTGATTAACAAAATGAACTAGCAGACTTTGTAGATATTGCTCAGAGAGTGACTTATCGCTCAGGGGGTGACTCATTGCTCAGAGGGTGACTTATCACTCAGAGGGTGACTTATCGCTCAGGGGGTGACTCATCGCTCAGGGGGTGACTCATCGCTCAGAGGGTGACTTATCACTCAGAGAGTGACTTATCACTCAGAGGGTGACTTATCACTCAGAGAGTGACTTATCGCTCAGAGGGTGACTTATCGCTCAGGGGGTGACTTATCACTCAGAGGGTGACTTATTTAAAACAAGGATACAAATGAATGTTAGTATGATTTGTAACATGACCCTTTCACAGAAGTAGTTTGTTCATCTAATCTTTACCAGCAGGCCACACACACGTGCTTTATTTGAATGTGAAGACTGTATAGCACCCTCTGGTAGAGATTTCTGTTTTATCACATGAAGGGCAGATAACTCTGTATCTTACAATAGAGTACATGTACATAGCAAACTTTAGACATTTGCTAATTATTCTTTATCAGAGACATATACATGTAACACTAAATATAAATTCAATCTATACATATACAATGTATATAGAACACTGCATATATAAATAAATAATATATATATATATATATATATATATATATATATATATATCCACAGGAAGAAATGGGTTTGGTGCAAGAGGTATATCAAATTCTATCACTTACTTCATGATGTACATTCATCGTACTATAAAATATCAAAAATAATTATCCCTAAGTCAATCTCTTATCATCTATATTACGTAGATGAGTCTCAGTCTGCTCTGCTACTAAAGACGGCATACATAAATATTACAAAACATCTTTCAAAAAAATCTCCTGTATGTAACATGGGGATTCTAAAAAAAACAAGTACATGTATATAAATATTAACACTGGATTTCATCCCTGTTGATGTTGACATTTGAATTGACAGCAGTGAATGTAATACAGTACTTAACAAGTGGTTGATTAATAATCTCTTCTCTGTAACCACGATTTAGAAAACAGATAATAAAAAAAACCCACAACATGTGTTACACTGATGCCCCCATAAAGTAATTCTGACACCAAAAGAAAGGTTCTTGGTTGGTTGTTTTATGTCCCGTTGAGAATTTTTCACTCATACCGAGACGTCACCAGTTGTAGGTGAGGTACGTACCACAAATTTAGACCAATGCTTATCACTTACGACGTAGCAGTGAGGGTTCCTTCACATGTCAATACCTGATGTGACACGGGACCTTTGCTTTTAAGGTCATATCCAAAAGACCAATGATTCTCACTTCTAAACTACGAGTGTTTGGCGAAGGAGCAATCAATGCCTATGTTTACATCTTGGATTTGACGCAGCCATGGCACAAGCAGGACTCGAACTCATGACCTTCCAGCTACGAAGCAAACGTTCTACCACTGCGCTACCATGACCAGCCAAAAAGAAAGGTCTTCTCACCAGGAATACACATGTGAAATATTAAATCCCTATAACCACCCATTCAAACGTTATGGCTAAGGTTTAAAGTTTTTAAAAAATAGGTCAAACTCAAAAGGTGAAGGCTACAAGGTAAACACTTTTGGCACCAAAAGAAAGGTCATGTCACAAGGAATATACAAGTGAAATATGAAAGGTGAAAGCCCTATCACCATCCTCTCAAGGTTAAAGTTAAAACAACAGACTACCAGACAGACAGGCAGACCGAAAACTATATGCCCCCCCCCCCCCATATGTTCCATTATGGTGGACATAAATATAATTAAAAAAATAAGTATTTCCCATGGTTATGTAACCAGACTACACAAGTATGCTCTGGTCTATATTGACCAGGCGACAGTTGACCGCCCCTTCACTACAAAAACACCATCCAGGAATCCCCACGGCAACTTATCAGCAGGTGAAAGGTCGCAACCACAGCAGTATTTCTAGAGTATTGCATCCCCATTCTATGCAACATCCTCCATTTTCAATGGTATCGCATCAGGTATTTTGCCCTGCCGCTTGTTATATATAGACATGGCACGTAATACCGCCAACGCTCCGAGACCAGAGAGGCCAATCATTAGGTAGAACATTCCGGACCAGCCGTAATTTGCCGATATCATCCCGATGACTGGGCCTTCCAGAAAGGTGCCAACACTGCCAAACCCTGCAAATGTAAATATACTGAGATTAATCATGCCAAACCCTGCAAATGTAAATATACTGAGATTAATCGTGTCAAACCCTGGAGACATAGACATAATGAGATTAATCGTGTCAAACCCTGCAAATGTTAATTGTGCAAGTTTTATATTGAAAGTTCTGATTCTAACAACCAAATTCCATGTACACGCGTTCTGTTTACATGTACACGAGTTCTGTTTACATGTACACGAGTTCTGTTTACATGCACATGAGTTCTGTTTACATGTACACAATTTCTTTTTACATGCATAACTTTACAAAGCTGCAGATCTGTAGCTGTCTGGGATTTTTTTAAGGTCAGGTGATAGGCTGTCCCAATTTGTCACGGGAGAGCTACAGTTCTGCTGCTACATGTACTCTTTATCATACTGCAGTTCATTAGGTATTACAGATGTACAACGTCCATTGTTAAGGCCACTGTATTTTAATTAGTTTATGTGTACAATGCCCATTGTTAAGGCCACTGTATTTTAATTAGTCTATGTGCACAATGCCCATTGTTAAGGCCACTGTATTTTAATTACTTGGTTTATGTGTACAATGCCCATTGTTAAGTCCACTGTATTTTAATTACTTGGTTTATGTGTACAATGCCCATTGTTAAGTCCACTGTATTTTAATTACTTGGTTTATGTGTACAATGCCCATTGTTAAGGCCACTGTATTTTAATTAGTTTATGTGTACAATGCCCATTGTTAAGGCCACTGTATTTTAATTACTTGTTTTATGTTTATCCTTTGTAAATTCACTTTTATATCTGCAGGAAAACTCTACAACAGGCACACATGTGACAGTCTCTCATTTGAAAATATTTGTTGTCCTATAACAGTCACCTAATCAATGGTTGTGCACAATGACACACACTGATAGCTGCAATTAAATAAAGACAAGAAAGGCTGAATAAGGAATCAGTTTTGTGTATCTATTTCATAAGTTCTGTATGTATTTCATAATTTGTGTATCTGTTGAATCTATACTACCTGAGGATGCTTGTAAATTAAGATAACTAATCTTAGTCCTGTTGTTCATGGAAAAAAAATATTTCAAAGATTTTTCCATTACATGTTTATCCATATGAAAAACCTTAATACCCTTTTGTGACCCCATCCTACCCCCAGGGGTCATGATTTTAACAAACTTGAACCTACACTACATGTATGTCAAGAATTCTTCATTGTAAGTTTCAACAATTTTGGCCCACCCTATTTTCGAAATTTCTTGATTATCTCCCCTTAGAAGGGGAACACACTTGAATCCCCTTCACCCAAAGACAATTTGATTATGGTTCAAAGTTACAGATGGATGGACAAACAGATGGACACCAGAAAAACCTTAAAATCATCACAATATTTCACCTGATCTTTCAGTTCAGGTGAGCTAACAAAACAAACTAAAGGCCCATCATGTATCTGACTACACATCTTAACCTTTGACCTCTTTGACCATTATTACTCTCTACAAGAGACTTGATAAATCATGAAATGGATATTTTGTAGTCAACGTGAATTAGTCAGACCACTAACTAAAGATCTCATGAACATAGGTCAGTCTGTGAGTAAATAATTTCAACACTGATATCAAAGCCCTATATCTCTCAGTCAGCCCTCTATCTGGTCAGTCAGCCCTATATCTAGTTAGTCAGAGGGTACATAATTTGCTCAGTTATCAAATCTTTATTTTCATAGTCTGATCAATGTAATTAAAGTCCTAATGACCACTGTTACAATAATTAATCACACTATGATGATAGCCTTACTGACCACTGTTACAGTACTTAATCACACCTTACTGACCACTGTTACAGTACTTAATCACTCTATGATGATAGCCTTACTAACCACTGTTACAGTACTTAATCACTCTATGATGATAGCCTTACTGACCACTGTTACAGTACTTAATCACACCTTACTGACCACTGTTACAGTACTTAATCACACTATGATGATAGCCTTACTGACCACTGTTGCAGTACTTAATCACACTATGATGATATCCTTACTGACCACTGTTACAGTACTTAATCACACTATGATGATAGCCTTACTGACCACTGTTACAGTACTTAATCACACTATGATGATAGCCTTACTGACCACTGTTACAGTACTTAATCACACTATGATGATATCCTTACTGACCACTGTTACAGTACTTAATCACACTATGATGATAGCCTTACTAACCACTGTTACAGTACTTAATCACACTATGATGATAGCCTTACTGACCACTGTTACAGTACTTAATCACACTATGATGATAGCCTTACTGACCACTGTTACAGTACTTAATCACACTATGATGATAACCTTACTGACCACTGTTACAGTACTTAATCACACCTTACTAACCACTGTTACAATAATTAATCACACTATAATGATAGCCTTACTGACCACTGTTACAGTACTTAATCACACTATGATGATAGCCTTACTGACCACTGTTACAGTACTTAATCACACCTTACTGACCACTGTTACAGTACTTAATCACTCTATGATGATAGCCTTACTGACCACTGTTACAGTACTTAATCACTCTATGATGATAGCCTTACTAACCACTGTTACAGTACTTAATCACACTATGATGATATCCTTACTGACCACTGTTACAGTACTTAATCACTCTATGATGATAGCCTTACTGACCACTGTTACAGTACTTAATCACACTATGATGATAGCCTTACTGACCACTATTACAGTACTAAGTTTTATGACAATGACCATTGTTACAGTAAATGACCACTGAAATGAAAGCTCTACAGACCATTGACAAGGCCTGCAGTATTTGAACAGTGTCGTAAAATCATACTGACCATTGACCAGTCCCACTGCAGCCGCAGCAGCATTCCGGCCATCCATCTCCCCCAGTTCATTCGGAATAGATCCCCCTAAATCAGAAGTATATGTATAAAATACAGAGATCTACCTTAATCAGAAGTACATGTATAAAATACAGAGATCTACCTTAATCGGAAGTATATGTATAAAATACAGAGATCTACCTTAATCGGAAGTATATGTATAAAATACAGAGATCTACCTTAATCGGAAGTATATGTATAAAATACAGAGATCTACCTTAATCGGAAGTATATGTATAAAATACAGAGATCTACCTTAATCGGAAGTATATGTATAAAATACAGAGATCTACCTTAATCGGAAGTATATGTATAAAATAAAAAGGTCTACCTTAATCAGAAGTTTACAGTCTACTCTGGATATGATGAAATTCAGGGGACCGACCTGAATTGTTCATTATATCCAAAGTTCAATATAACCAATGCTGAACTACACAAATACTGCTTCTGGGGGATTTATTTTAACTTCAATATAACAGTTATTTCAATGTAACCGACTTCACAATATAAGTGGAGTGGACTGTATGTAGGTATAGAATACAAAGATCTACCTAAATCAGAAGCATATGTATAAAGTATAGAGATCTACCTTAATCAGAAGTAAATGTAAGTATAAAATACATAGATCTACCTTAATCATAAGTATATGTAGGTATAAAATACAGAGATCTACCTTAATCAGAAGTATATGCAAGTATAAAATACAAAGATCTACCTTAATCAGAAGTATATGTATAAAATACAAAAATCCTCCTAAATCAGAAGTATATGTATAAAATACAGAGATCTACCTTAATCAGAAGTATATGTATAAAATACAGAGATATACCTTAATCGGAAGTATATGTATAAAATACAAAGATCTACCTTAATCAGAAGTATATGTATAAAATACAGAGATCTACCTTAATCAGAAATATATGTATAAAATACAAAGATCCTCCTAAATCAGAAGTATATGTATGCAAGGTGAAGATAACGAACAGTGATCAATCTCATAACTCCTACAAGCAATACAAAATAGATGGTTGGGAAAACACGGACCCCTGGACACACCAGAGGTGGGATCAGGTGCCTAGGAGGAGTAAGCATCCCCTGTTGACCGGTCACACCCGCCGTGAGCCCCATATCCTGATCAGGTAAATGGAGTTATCCGCAGTCAAATCAGTGTGCCAAGAACGGCTTAACAATCGGTATGAAACACGTCAGACAGCATTTGACCCAATGCGAGGTTGTATTGACGAACTAGATCGTTATAACGACCATAGAATTTGCGAAATGCTGACTTAAATCAAGACTGTTGAAATCCCTGTACCATCAACTTGTTTGTCAGTAGCTTACCTCGATTTAAAAACTGACTATACCCAGAACAAGCTCTTGCATATCGAATCAGTTGAGATATATAAACACCATATGCAGGTGATAATGGAATATTGCTACATAAATGTACATCCCGTTTGTCATACAGTTGAGTTGTCAGTTTGCCGTTAATGTCTACTTTCAATTAAATATCTAAGTATGAAGCAGAAGTGGACGACTCTGTGGTGTCCTTTATTTCGAGCTCACAGGGATATATCAAATTGACATATGAATGAAAGCTATCATTGTTAATAGACAAAACGTCATCGATATATCTAAAAGTCGAACTGAAGGTCACAGCGAGAGATTTTTTCTTCTCACGTAGAAGTTTTTGAATAAATTCTGCTTCATATGAATATAAAAACAGGTCAGCTAACAAAGGAGCACAATTCGTGCCCATGGGAATTGTATAAAATACAGAGATCTACCTTAATCAGAAGTATATGTAGGTATAGAATACAGAGATCTACCTAAATCAGATTATTGCATATTATGAGGGCCCCATACACAAAACTATCATAAAAAACGAGAGTTAATCATCATGTTTTATTGGTGGACACACATTTCTCTACAGATGCACAAATTGACAAAGTTTGTTGATTCTAGAATTCTAATTTACATGAGCCCCCAAAAAACGTTATGCTATATATTGTCATATCACCATAATTATAGGTCACAGTGAGCTTGATTTAGGGTGTGACACACCTTCTACTTCAGATGCATTAACTAATCAAGTTTGATGATTCTAGACCAAATAAAATGTCCAGTTATGAGTTAGACAGGATTTTGTCTTAATCAAAGGTCACAGTGACCCAACTTTAGAGTGCGACCCCCCCCCCCCCCCCTCTACCCACGATGCATCAGCAGACAAAGTTTGATGATTCGAGGTCTCCTAGCATTTAAATCATGAAGCCAGACAGACAGACGGACGGACATGATCACCATACCATAATACGTCCAGGTGTATAAAAATACAGGACTGTAATATCAATGGATTAAATCCAACCTTGATGGAGATTGATGGTAAATCAGTTTCTACCTAGAATACTGTCCGGCCCACAGTTGAAAACTCCGGCTAAAAACATGAACACTGTGTTAAAAACGATCCCCCAGGTGCTGGTCAAGTAGAAGGCTAGGAGTGAGACAGCAGACAAAGCGATGGAGTAGCAGGTACCGGTCAAAGAGCGGCCCTTAAAATATCTGAAAGAGGATGAACATCACAAAGTCATTATCAGTTACCGGTCAAAGAGCGGCCCTTAAAATATTTGAATGAGGACGAACATTGTAATGACATCAGGTACCGCTAATTGAGCAGCCTTTAAATTGACTGTACTAGTACAGAAATATCACGATTTTCAATATTGACAGGGGACTTTTAACTTTAAGTCACTGTACTAGTACTAGGTAAATGTTCAGGTACACAGGTACTTGTTTATGTTTTACCTGTCTATAAAGAGTTACCTGTCTATAACGAGTTACCTGTCTATAACGAGTTACCTGTCTATAGCAAGTTACCTTTCTATAACGAGTTACCTGTCTATAACGAGTGACCTGTCTATAACGAGTTACCTGTCTATAAGGAGTTACCTGTCTATAGCAAGTTACCTTTCTATAACGAGTTACCTGTCTATAACGAGTTACCTATTTATAAGGAGTTACCTGTCTATAACGAGTTACCTGTTTATAACGTATTACCTGTCTATAACGATACCTATGGCAGCACTTCCTAACACTCCCCCAATTTCAAACGTCGTGGAAAACATGCCCGCCTGTGCCTTGGTATACTTCAACTGCCAAAAAATGTACATATCAGTCAGAGGCATTCAACAGTTATATCCAGAGTCCAGGGTCAAAGGTCAAGTGAAAACGCATACATTGTATTATCAAAATTCTGTTATCTGTGTTCCATTAACTTTAATACTAAATTCTTAGTATCTTTCTTTTTCTTCTCTTCTTCCTCTAATCTCTTTCTCTCTCTCCCAGTTCTCTTTCTTTCTCTCCAAAATATTTACAGCATTCAGTATATATTCTCTTTCTCCCTCTCTGTGATACAGCATAAGTATAGATTCTCTCTCTCTCTCTCTCTCTCTCTCTCTCTCTCTCTCCCTATATGTGTGTTTGTGGTTTGTGAAATACTTACAGCATTAAGTAGGTACATAGGAAGCCACATGTACATGCAGTATCTCACAACTTTTAAGCAAAACACAGCAACAGCAACCTCAGGCAACATCCTGGCAACATAAACAATTACTATAACAACTTCATAACACAGATACAAAACAGATATACTATAAACTTGGACAAATCTAAAATCTAATAAAAATCTAAAATACCTCTGTCAAGGTGATATAGTCTTATTGTTTTCATTATCTACTGTATGAAAAGGTGAATATAATGAACAGTGATCAATCTCATAACTCCTACATGGGAGTAGGGCAAACATGGACCCCTGGATATGCATGTACCAAAAGTGGAATCAGGTGCCTATAGGAGGAGTAGGCATCCCCTGTGGACCGGTCACACCCGCCACGAGCTCTATATTGTGATCAGGTAAACGGAGTAATCCATAGTAAAAATCAATGCATAAAGAACGGCCTAACAATTAAATATGAAACACGTCAGACAGCATTTGACCCAATGATAGGTTGTATTGGAGAACTACATTGCTATAATGACCACAGAATTTGCAAAATGCTGACTTTAAATGAGATTGTTGAACCCCCTGTAACATCAACTTGTTTATCAGTAACTTAATAACATCAACTTGTTTATCAGTAACTTTATTGCCTCAATTTAACAAGAGTACCGCAAATGGTACATCATACACCAATGACAAAATTTCAGTGCAATATCGGTATCCATAATGCAGGGTTTGACACTAGGGCACGTCCGACCGACCGAGTCTACTAAATGATAGGTCCGGTCGGGTAAAATGTCGATTTACTAGTCCGACTGGTCGTGTTAAAAAAATAAACAAGAAACTTTACTTTAAATCAGAAGATATTTTACTCTTAACTAGCAAAAAAACTGCAATTAAGAGTTTGAGAGCAATTTTGAGATTGGTGACATAATCTCTATTTTTAGTTCTGATAAATAAGTCACAGTCGGAAGTGATATTTTATGACATCTACTCGATGTTAATGCTGTGTAAAGTTAATGTTTTGGATAGATAGATATAAAATGAATTCATTTTCATTTTTAAAAACAAACCCAGTTCAATTGAACTGTGAAATTATTTGTATCAATCAATTTGCTAGTCTCTTATCGCAGCTCAGTGGATAAAGTATCGGGTCACTAACCCGCAGATCCAGAGTTCAAATCGTGGATAAAGTATCGGGTCACTAACCCGCAGATCCAGAGTTTAAATCGTGGATAAAGTGCCAGGTCACTAACCCGCAGATCCAGAGTTCATATCGTGGATAAAGTATCAGGTCACTAACCCGCAGATCCAGAGTTCAAATCGTGGATAAAATGTCGGGTCACTAACCCGCAGATCCCGAGTTCAAATCGTGGATAAAGTATCGGGTCACTAACCCGTAGATCCAGAGTTCAAATCGTGAATAAAGTGTCAGGTCACTAACCTGCAGATCCAGAGTTCAAATCGTGGATAAAGTGTCGGGTCACTAACCTGCAGATCCAGAGTTCAAATCATGGATAAAGTGTCGGGTCACTAACCCGCAGATCCAGAGTTCAAATCGTGGATAAAGTGTCGGGTCACTAACCCGCAGATCCAGAATTCAAATTGTGGATAAAGTGTCGGCTCACTAGCCCACAGATTAAGAATTCAAATCTTCTGGACTCTTTTGCTTATATTCATTGAAGAACAATTAACAATCATATCTTTTATCAAAAATTCACATTTTTTGCTTTCTTTCGGATTTCTTACATGTCTTTCATAATTCAATCAGCAGTAATTTGAGAAACTCTTTGAAGATGCAGTGAACCATCATTAAAGTATTTAATATGATAAATTATAAAATATTTTATTCATTGTCCTGTACGTGTTACGTCTCTATCAGAATCTCTCATCATACTGAAACATCAACAACAGATGTAGTTGAAGTGTCAGAAATAGTTAAAATAAATGAAATCTCACAGAATCACGAAAATAAAAATCTTAGGAAAACACAGTGATAAATGAAATCTCACAAAATCACAAAAATAAAAAACTATAATGATAGATGAAATCTCACGGAATCACGAAAATAAAAATCTTACGAAATCATGATGATAAATGAAAATCTCCCAGAATCACGAAAATAAAAATCTTACGAAAACACAATAATAAATGGAAATAATCTCATGGAATCACGAAAATAAAAATCTTAGGAAATCATGATGGCAAATGAAAATCTCATGGAATCATGAAAATAAAAATCTTACAAAAACACAATAATAAATGAAAATCTCACAGAATCACGAAAATAAGTCTTACAAAATCAAGATGATAATTAAATGAAATCTCACGGAATCACGAAAATAAAAATCTTACCGAAATCACAATGATAAATGAAAATCTCCCAGAATCATGAAAATAAAAATCTTACGAAAACACAATGATAAATGGAAATAATCTCACGGAATAACGAAAATAAAATCTTAGGAAAACACAATGATAAATTTAAATAATCTCACGGAATCACGAAAATAAAAATCTTACAAAATCACGATGATAAATGAAAATCTCCCAGAATCACGAAAATAAAAATCTTGCGAAAACACAATGATAAATGGAAATAATCTCACGGAATAACAAAAATAAAATCTTACGAAAACACAATGATAAATGGAAATAATCTCACGGAATCACGAAAATAAAAATCTTACGAAATCACGATGATAAATGAAAATCTCCCAGAATCACGAAAATAAAAATCTTGCGAAAACACAATGATAGATGGAAATAATCTCACGGAATCACGAAAATAAAAATCTTACAAAATCACTATGATAAATGAAAATCTCACGGAATAAAGAAAATAAAAATCTTACGAAAACACAATAATAAACGAAAATCTCAGGGAATCACAAAAATAAGTCTTACAAAATCAAGATGATAATTAAATGAAATCTCACGGAATCACGAAAATAAAAATCTTACGAAATCACAATGATAAATGAAAATCTCCCAAAATCAAGAAAATAAAAATCTTACGAAAACACAATGATAAATGGAAATAATCTCACGGAATCACGAAAATAAAAATCTTACGAAATCACGATGATAAATGAAAATCTCCCAGAATCACAAAAATAAAAATCTTACGAAAACACAATGATAAATGGAAATAATCTCACGGAATCACGAAAGTAAAAATCTTACAAAATCACGATGATAAATGAAAATCTCACGGAATAAAGAAAATAAAAATCTTACGAAAACACAATAATAAATGAAAATCACATGGAATCACAAAAATAAGTCTTACAAAATCAAGATGATAATTAAATGAAATGTCACGGAATCACGAAAATAAAAATCTTACGAAAACACAATAATAAATGAAAATCTCATGGAATCACGAAAATAAATTTTACAAAATCAAGATGATAATTAAATGAAATCTCACAGAATCACGAAAATAAAAATCTTACGAAATCACGATGATAAATGAAAATCTCTCAGAATCATGAAAATAAAAATTTTACGAAAACACAATGATAAATGGAAATAATCTCACGGAATCACGAAAATAAAAATCTTACGAAATCACGATGATAAATGAAACTCTCACGGAATCACGAAAATAAAAATCTTACGAAAACACAATAATAAATGAAACTCTCACGGAATCACGAAAATAAGTCTTACAAAATCAAGATGATAATTAAATGAAATCCCACAGAATCACGAAAATAAAAATCTTACGAAATCACGATGATTAATGAAAATCTCCCAGAATCACGAAAATAAAAATCTTGAGAAAACACAATGATATAAATGGAAATAATCTCGCAGAATCACGAAAAAGAAAATCTTACGAAATCACGATGATAAATGAAAATATCCTAGAATCGAGAAAACAAAAATCTTACGAAAATACAATGATAAATGGAAATAATCTCACAGAATCACGAAAATAAAAATCTTACGAAATGACAATGATAAATGAAAATCTCCCAAAATCACGAAAATAAAAATCTTAAGAAAACACAATGATATCAATCGAAATAATCTCACGGAATCACGAAAATAAAAATCTTACGAAAACACAATGATAAATGGAAATAATCTCACAGAATCACAAAAATAACAAGAGGCCCAGGGGCCTTATAGGTCACCTGAGTATCATGTAACAACCTTCCAATGTTTGAATTAGGTTTGTGTTTAAATATAAGAATTTTACTTTTGGATGGAAGAAACATTGAATAGCTATGTGGTCATGAAGTACATGTGTCATTTTTATGTTCAATCAATAATCCTTTTTAAAAAACCTAGGTCTGAGACATCATAAAGAAAAGGGTTATTTACTCCTTAGATAAAACCAATATAAGAAGATTTTCAAAGAATTTCTACATTTTCACTACATGACCAATAGAGCCCCACCCTAACACAAGAACCCCTGACCCAGGGGCCATGGATTTCACAATTTTGGTAGAGGGCTCAACGCTCATTATAATTATGCCCACAGTTTGGCGTCTTGATGTCCAGGAGTAAAGAAGAAGATTTTTTAAAATTACACTCATTTTGATGGTTTTTGCCCCACCCCTCAGGCCCCAGGGGGGCAGGGACCACGAATTTCACAATTTTTGTTCCCCTCCACCCAAAGATGCTATATGCCAAAATTGGTTGAAATTGGTTCAGGGGTTTCAGAGAAGAAGCTGAAAATGTTCAAATGTTAACGCACGACGACGGACAAAAACAGAAGATTTTCAAAGATATATTGCATTTTCACTATATAATCAATCAGCCCCGCCTTTGCACCAGAACCCCTGACCCAGGGGCCATAAATTTCAGTTTTGAAGGAAGCATCCTTGATCATCATTATCATACTATTAGTTTGTCTACTTAATACCCAGCAGCAGAGGAGAATATTTTCAAAGAAATAACATGCATTTTCACTATATGATCAATAGGGCCCCATCCTAATACCAGAACCCCTGACCCAGGGGCCATGAATTTCACAATTTTGAAAGAGGCATCCTTACTCATCATAACTATGCTATTGGTTTGTCTACTTAATACCCAAGGACAGAGAAGAAGATCTTCAAAGAAATAATGCATTTTTACTATATGATCAATAGGGCCCCACCCTAGCACCAGAACCCCTGATCCAGGGGCCATGAATTTCACAATTTTTAAAGAGGCATCCTTGCTCATCATTACCATGCTATTAGTTTGTCTACTTAATACCCAGAGACAGAGAAGATTTTCAAAGAATTTCTACATTTTCACTATATGACCAATAGAGCCCCACCCTAACACACCAGAACCCCTGATCCAGGGGCCATGAATTTCACAATTTTTTAAAGAGGCATCCTTGCTCATCATTACCATGCTATTAGTTTGTCTACTTAATACCCAGAGACAGAGAAGAAGATTTTCAAAGAATTTCTACATTTTCACTATATGACCAATAGAGCCCCACCCTAACACAAGAACCCCTGACCCAGGGGCCATGAATTTCACAATTTTGGTAGAGGGCTTAACGCTCATTATAATTATGCCCACAGTTTGGCTTCTTGATGTCCAGGAGTAAAGAAGATTTTTTAAAATTACACTCATTTTGATGGTTTTTGCCCCACCCCTCAGGCCCCAGGGGGGCAGGGACCACGAATTTCACAATTTTTGTTCCCCTCCACCCACAGATGCTATATGCCAAAATTGGTTGAAATTGGTTCAGGGGTTTCAGAGAAGAAGCTGAAAATGTTCAAATGTTAACGCACGACGAACGACGATGGACACAAACAGATAGCAATAGGTCACCTTAATGAATTCATGGGACCTAAAAATCATAGGAAATCACGATGATAAATGAAACTCTCACGGAATCACGAAAATAAAAATCTTAGGAAATCACAGTGATACATGAAAGTCTCATGGAATCACGAAAATAAAAATCTAAGGTGATAAATGAAATCTCACGGAATCATAAATAAAAAGATGTGTTTGTGAAACACAAATGCCCCCGATAATGGCCAATTCCAAAGATGACCAAGGTCACAAGGGCAAATATCTTGGTACCAGTAGAAAAATTTTGTCAAAAGAAATGCTCATGTATAATATGAAAGCTCTAATATTTACCATTTAGAAGTTATGACCAATGTAAAAAAAATTAAAAGTAAGTTAAATGTCAAGGTCCAAAGGTTTAATACCAACGGAAAGGTCTTGTCACAAGGAACACTCTTGTGAAATATCAAAGCTCTATCACTTATTGTTCAAAAGTTATTAGCAAGGTTAAAGTTTTCAAAAAGTAGGCCAAACTTCAAGGTCAAGGTCACAGGGTCAAAAATGTTGGTACCCACGGAAAGGTCTTGTCACAAGGAATACTCATGTGAAATATCAAAGCTGCATCAATTATTGTTCAAAAGTTATTAGCAAGGTTAAAGTTTTCAAAAAGTAGGTCAAACTCCAAGGTCAAGGTAACGGGTCAAAAATGTTGGTACCCACGGAAAGGTCTTTTCACAAGGAATACTCATGTGAAATATCAAAGCTCTATCACCTACTGTTCAAAAGTTATTAGCAAGGTTAAAGTTTCAGACAGAATGACAGAATTACAGAATGACAGACAGGACAAAAACAATATGCCCCCCGATCTTCAATCTCGGGGGCATAAAAATCTTACGAAATCATGATAATAAATGAAAACCTTGGAGAATCACGTAGATAATTTAATGAAAATCATAAAGATAAATAAATCTTACGGAATTTTCCACATCTGAAGCCAGGTGGTGTTTCCTGAAGATTTCGATGCTGTGCCACTCTGCACTGAAATGGGAAGCAGAGAAGAAATCAGAAAATATACCAGTGCAAAGACCAGGTTCACGATTCTCAGCAGCAACTTAAGCTGCATGTTGGTGAAATAAGTTTATCTCATAATTCATCTTTTACTTGTAATGTGCATGAACATTTAATAATATTCCTTCAAAAGGAAGTTGTGGTCAACAAAAATTTTTATTACTTTTTTTAACAATGACCTTAATCTCTCACAAATGACCTCGAACTCTCACAAATGAATTTAATCTCTCACGAATGACTTCGATATGTACAATGACAAAATTTTTGGTATTAAAAACATCAATGAATATTTTCTGCTCTATTGTACTGGAGAGTACAAGAAACATTGCCCGAGGGTCTAAACTCCTGATTCAGAGGTCCCAGGTTTCTGAGGAGCTGAACTCCTGATTCAGAGGTCCCAGGTTTCATGATGTAAAACTTATATGGTACCAATTTTGATGCACCAGATGTGCATTTCGACAAATAACATCTCTTCAGTGATGCTCAACCGAAATGTTTGAAATCCCAAATAACAATGAAGTTTTAGAGCTTTATATAGCCAAAAGCATCATGCCAAAAACAGGGTGGAGTCAAATTTATGTAAGGATAAGAGCTATGCATGAGGGAGATAATCCTTTATTTTGAAATGGATTTCTAAATTTTATAACAGTAATTAAATATACATCCGTATTTTCAAGCTAGTAACAAAATACTTAGCTACTGGACTGTAGAGACCCTCGGGGACTAACAGTCCACCAGCAGAGGCCTCGACCCAGGGGTCATAATGTAAAACTTATACGGTACCAATTTTGATGCACCAGATGTGCATTTCGACAAATAATGTCTCTTCAGTGATGCTCAACCGAAATGTTGGAAATCCGAAATAACAATGAAGTTTTAGATGATATCAATCGAGTCTTCCTGCTCATTTCTACTATATGCACTCAATTTTGGCCAATTCAACTTAATTGATAGATTATCATCCCCCCCCCCCCCCCCGCCCCTCAAAAATTGACCCGCCCCAATTTTTTTTATTTTGCGAAACTAGCGATTTCCAAGTACCCCAGTCAACAGTCAACAGGTACAAGTTTAGGAAAATCAGAATGGGGAATTAATTATAGCATTTTGGTTATATTCGTATAACTGTAAGGATTATTCCTGTACTTACATTTCCCAGGGATTTCTACATCCTGTTCATCCGGAGTAGTAAAGAACATCAGGACCACTGCCCCAAGTATAGCCTAAAACAACGAGAAAACAAATAAATTAACTCAGCGATCACCGAGTATAGCCTACAACAACAAGAAAACAAATAAATTAACTCAGTGATCACCAAGTATAGCCTAAAACAACGAGAAAACAAATAAATTAACTCAGCGATCACTGAATATAGCTTAAAACAACGAGAAAACAAATAAATTAACTCAGTGATCACCAAGTATAACCTAAAACAACCAGAAAACAAATAAATTAATGTGATCACCGAGTATAGCTTAAAACAACGAGAAAACAAATAAATTAACTCAGTGATCACCGAGTATAGCCTAAAACAACAAGAAAACAAATAAACTCAGCGATCACCGAGTATAGCCTAAAACATCAAGAAAACAAATAAATTAAATCAGAGATCACCAAGTATAGCCTAAAACAACGAGAAAACAAGTAAATTAACTCAGCAATCACCGAGTATAGTATGACACAAGAAAACAAATAAATTAACTCGGCGATCATCGAGTATAGCCTAAAACAACGAGAAAACAAATAAATTAACTCAGCGATCACCAAGTATAGCTTAAAACAACGAGAAAACAAATAAATTAACTCAGTCATCACCAAGTATAGCCTAAAACAACAAGAAAACAAATAAATTAACTCGGCGATCACCGAGTATAGCCTAAAACAACAAGAAAACAAATAAATTAACTCAGTGATCAGGGAGTATAGCCTAAAACGAGAAAACAAATAAATTAACTCAGCAATAAATCACCCAACTAACACCAAAATTTAAAACTTTAAATACTAGGCAGAAAGAAGGGAACATGAGAGAGTAAAAGGTCAAGGTCAAAAGAGAGGGGAGGAAAAGAAAAGAAAGAGGGGTGAAAAAGAAAGAAGAAATTGAGTGAAGATGAGAGCAATAGAGAAGAGAGATCCTGTCAACTGATCTCATACAGTACTGACAACAACAACAGACATACAGTACTGACCACAATAACAGACATACAGTACTGACCACAATAACATACAGTACTGACCACAACAACATACAGTACTGACCACAACAACAGACATACAGTACTGACCACAACAACAGACATACAGTACTGACCACAATAATATACAGTACTGACCACAATAATGTACATACAGTACTGACCACAATAACATACAGTACTGACCACAACAACAGACATACAGTACTGACCAATATAACATACAGTACTGACCACAACAACATACAGTACTGACCACAACAACAGACATACAGTACTGACCACAACAACAGACATACAGTACTGACCACAATAACATACAGTACTGACCACAATAACAGACAGTACTGACCACAATAACATACATACAGTACTGACCACAATAACATACAGTACTGACCACAACAACAGGGATACAGTACTGACCACAACAACAGACATACAGTACTGACCACAATAACAGACAGTACTGACCACAATAACGTACATACAGTACTGACCACAATAACATACAGTACTGACCACAACAACAGACATACAGTACTGACCACAACAACAGGGATACAGTACTGACCACAATAACAGACATACAGTACTGACTACAATAACAGACAGTACTGACCACAATAACGTACATACAGTACTGACCACAATAACATACAGTACTGACCACAACAACAGGGATACAGTACTGACCACAACAACAGACATACAGTACTGACCACAACAACAGACATACAGTACTGACCACAATAACAGACAGTACTGACCACAATAACGTACATACAGTACTGACCACAATAACATACAGTACTGACCACAACAACAGACATTCAGTACTGACCACAATAACATACAGTACTGACCACAACAACAGACATTCAGTACTGACCACAATAACATACAGTACTGACCACAACAACAGGGATACAGTACTGACCACAACAACATACTTACAATACTGACCACAACAACAGACATACAGTACTGACCACTATGACGGATGGAAGAAAGAAGGCACTTCTCCAGGAGTAAGTGGTTTGTAAGTAGACCTGAAATGCAGAAAAATTAAAAATCATCAGTAAATCATCATTCAGTAAATCATCAGTAGGAATCAGTAAATCATCAGTATAAATCAGTCAGAATAAGTCAAAAGTATCAATCATCTGTTAGTACATATCAGTCAATATAAATCTGTCAATATAAATCAGACAATATAAATCAGACAATATAAATCAGACAGTATAAATCAGTCAATATAAATCAGTCAGTATAAATCAGTCAATATAAATCAGACAGTATAAATCAGTCAATATAAATCAGTCAATATAAATCAGACAGTATAAATCAGTCAGTATAAATCAGTCAATATAAATCAGTCAATATAAATCTGCCAATATAAATCAGACAGTATAAATCAGTCAATATAAATCAGTCAATATAAATCAGACAGTATAAATCAGTCAATATAAATCAGTCAATATAAATCAGTATAAATCAGACAATATAAATCAGACAGTATAAATCAGTCAATATAAATCAGTCAATATAAATCAGACAGTATAAATCAGTCAATATAAATCAGTCAATATCAATCAGACAGTATAAATCAGTCAATATAAATCAGTCAATATAAATCAGACAGTATAAATCAGACAGTATAAATCAGTCAATATAAATCAGTTAGTATAAATCAGTCAATATAAATCAGACAATATAAATCAGTCAGTATAAATCAGTCAATATAAATCAGTCAATATAAATCAGTCAATATAAATCAGACAGTATAAATCAGTCAGTATAAATCAGTCAATATAAATCAGTCAATATAAATCAAACAGAATAAATCAGACAATATAAATCAGACAGTATAAATCAGTCAATATAAATCAGTCAATATAAATCAGACAGTATAAATCAGTCAATATAAATCAGTCAATATAAATCAGACAATATAAATTAGACAGTATAAATCAGTCAATATAAATCAAGTCAATATCAATCAGTCAATATCAATCAGACAGTATAAATCAGTCAACATAAATCAGTCAGTATAAATCAGTCAATATAAATCAGTCAATATAAATCAGACAGTATAAATCAGTCAATATAAATCAGTTAGTATAAATCAGTCAATATAAATCAGACAATATAAACCAGTCAGTATAAATCAGTCAATATAAATCAGTCAGTATAAATCAGTCAATATAAATCAGTCAATATAAATCAGTCAATATAAATCAGACAGTATAAATCAGTCAATATAAATCAGTCAATATAAATCAGACAGTAGAAATCAGACAATATAAATCAGTCAGTATAAAT
Organism: Ostrea edulis; assembly: GCF_947568905.1. Classification (NCBI taxonomy): domain Eukaryota; kingdom Metazoa; phylum Mollusca; class Bivalvia; order Ostreida; family Ostreidae; genus Ostrea; species Ostrea edulis. Next base: position 67,597,333 of record NC_079170.1, read on the forward strand.
CAGTCAATATAAATCAGTCAATATAAATCAGTCAATATAAATCAGACAATATAAATCAGTAAGTATAAATCAGTCAATATAAATCAGTCAATATAAATCAGACAGTATAAATCAGTCAATATAAATCAGACAATATAAATCAGACAGTATAAATCAGACAATATAAATCAGACAGTATAAATCAGTCAATATAAATCAGACAGTATAAATCAGTCAATATAAATCAGTCAATATAAATCAGACAGTATAAATCAGTCAGTATAAATCAGTCAGTATAAATCAGTCAATATAAATCTGCCAATATAAATCAGACAGTATAAATCAGTCAATATAAATCAGTCAATATAAATCAGTCAATATAAATCAGCCAGTAGAAATCAGACAATATAAATCAGTCAGTATAAATCAGTCAATATAAATCAGTCAGTATAAATCAGACAATATAAATCAGTCAGTATAAATCAGTCAATATAAATCAGTCAATATAAATCAGACAGTATAAATCAGTCAATATAAATCAGACAATATAAATCAGACAGCATAAATCAGACAATATAAATCAGACAGTATAAATCAGTCAATATAAATCAGTCAATATAAATCAGTCAGTATAAATCAGTCAATATAAATCAGTCAGTATAAATCAGACAATATAAATCAGTCAATATAAATCAGACAATATATATCAGTCAATATAAATCAGTCAATATAAATCAGTCAATATAAATCAGACAGTATAAATCAGTCAATATAAATCAGTCAATATAAATCAGACAGTATAAATCAGTCAATATAAATCAGTCAATATAAATCAGCCAGTAGAAATCAGACAATATAAATCAGTCAGTATAAATCAGTCAATATAAATCAGTCAGTATAAATCAGACAATATAAATCAGTCAGTTTAAATCAGTCAATATAAATCAGTCAATATAAATCAGACAGTATAAATCAGTTAGTATAAATCAGTCAATATAAATCAGACAATATAAACCAGTCAGTTTAAATCAGTCAATATAAATCAGTCAGTATAAATCAGACAATATAAATCAGTAAGTATAAATCAGTCAATATAAATCAGTCAATATAAATCAGACAGTATAAATCAGTCAATATAAATCAGTCAATATAAATCAGACAATATAAATCAGACAGTATAAATCAGACAATATAAATCAGACAGTATAAATCAGTCAATATAAATCAGTCAATATAAATCAGTCAGTATAAATCAGTCAATATAAATCAGTCAGTATAAATCAGACAATATAAATCAGACAATATATATCAGTCAATATAAATCAGTCAATATAAATCAGACAGTATAAATCAGTCAATATAAATCAGTCAATATAAATCAGACAGTATAAATCAGTCAATATAAATCAGTCAATATAAATCAGCCAGTAGAAATCAGACAATATAAATCAGTCAGTATAAATCAGTCAATATAAATCAGTCAGTATAAATCAGACAATATAAATCAGTCAGTATAAATCAGTCAATATAAATCAGTCAATATAAATCAGACAGTATAAATCAGTCAATATAAATCAGTCAATATAAATCAGTATAAATCAGACAATATAAATCAGACAGTATAAATCAGTCAATATAAATCAGACAGTATAAATCAGTATCAGTCAATATCAATCAGACAGTATAAATCAGTCAATATAAATCAGTCAATATAAATCAGACAGTATAAATCAGACAGTATAAATCAGTCAATATAAATCAGTTAGTATAAATCAGTCAATATAAATCAGACAATATAAATCAGTCAGTATAAATCAGTCAATATAAATCAGTCAATATAAATCAGTCAATATAAATCAGACAGTATAAATCAGTCAGTATAAATCAGTCAATATAAATCAGTCAATATAAATCAAACAGAATAAATCAGACAATATAAATCAGACAGTATAAATCAGTCAATATAAATCAGTCAATATAAATCAGACAGTATAAATCAGTCAATATAAATCAGTCAATATAAATCAGACAATATAAATTAGACAGTATAAATCAGTCAATATAAATCAAGTCAATATCAATCAGTCAATATCAATCAGACAGAATAAATCATTCAACATAAATCAGTCAGTATAAATCAGTCAATATAAATCAGTCAATATAAATCAGACAGTATAAATCAGTCAATATAAATCAGTTAGTATAAATCAGTCAATATAAATCAGACAATATAAACCAGTCAGTATAAATCAGTCAATATAAATCAGTCAGTATAAATCAGTCAATATAAATCAGTCAATATAAATCAGTCAATATAAATCAGACAGTATAAATCAGTCAATATAAATCAGTCAATATAAATCAGACAGTAGAAATCAGACAATATAAATCAGTCAGTATAAATCAGTCAATATAAATCAGTCAATATAAATCAGTCAATATAAATCAGACAATATAAATCAGTAAGTATAAATCAGTCAATATAAATCAGTCAATATAAATCAGACAGTATAAATCAGTCAATATAAATCAGACAATATAAATCAGACAGTATAAATCAGACAATATAAATCAGACAGTATAAATCAGTCAATATAAATCAGACAGTATAAATCAGTCAATATAAATCAGTCAATATAAATCAGACAGTATAAATCAGTCAGTATAAATCAGTCAGTATAAATCAGTCAATATAAATCTGCCAATATAAATCAGACAGTATAAATCAGTCAATATAAATCAGTCAATATAAATCAGTCAATATAAATCAGCCAGTAGAAATCAGACAATATAAATCAGTCAGTATAAATCAGTCAATATAAATCAGTCAGTATAAATCAGACAATATAAATCAGTCAGTATAAATCAGTCAATATAAATCAGTCAATATAAATCAGACAGTATAAATCAGTCAATATAAATCAGACAATATAAATCAGACAGCATAAATCAGACAATATAAATCAGACAGTATAAATCAGTCAATATAAATCAGTCAATATAAATCAGTCAGTATAAATCAGTCAATATAAATCAGTCAGTATAAATCAGACAATATAAATCAGTCAATATAAATCAGACAATATATATCAGTCAATATAAATCAGTCAATATAAATCAGTCAATATAAATCAGACAGTATAAATCAGTCAATATAAATCAGTCAATATAAATCAGACAGTATAAATCAGTCAATATAAATCAGTCAATATAAATCAGCCAGTAGAAATCAGACAATATAAATCAGTCAGTATAAATCAGTCAATATAAATCAGTCAGTATAAATCAGACAATATAAATCAGTCAGTTTAAATCAGTCAATATAAATCAGTCAATATAAATCAGACAGTATAAATCAGTTAGTATAAATCAGTCAATATAAATCAGACAATATAAACCAGTCAGTTTAAATCAGTCAATATAAATCAGTCAGTATAAATCAGACAATATAAATCAGTAAGTATAAATCAGTCAATATAAATCAGTCAATATAAATCAGACAGTATAAATCAGTCAATATAAATCAGTCAATATAAATCAGACAATATAAATCAGACAGTATAAATCAGACAATATAAATCAGACAGTATAAATCAGTCAATATAAATCAGTCAATATAAATCAGTCAGTATAAATCAGTCAATATAAATCAGTCAGTATAAATCAGACAATATAAATCAGACAATATATATCAGTCAATATAAATCAGTCAATATAAATCAGACAGTATAAATCAGTCAATATAAATCAGTCAATATAAATCAGACAGTATAAATCAGTCAATATAAATCAGTCAATATAAATCAGCCAGTAGAAATCAGACAATATAAATCAGTCAGTATAAATCAGTCAATATAAATCAGTCAGTATAAATCAGACAATATAAATCAGTCAGTATAAATCAGTCAATATAAATCAGTCAATATAAATCAGACAGTATAAATCAGTCAATATAAATCAGTCAATATAAATCAGTATAAATCAGACAATATAAATCAGACAGTATAAATCAGTCAATATAAATCAGACAGTATAAATCAGTATCAGTCAATATCAATCAGACAGTATAAATCAGTCAATATAAATCAGTCAATATAAATCAGACAGTATAAATCAGACAGTATAAATCAGTCAATATAAATCAGTTAGTATAAATCAGTCAATATAAATCAGACAATATAAATCAGTCAGTATAAATCAGTCAATATAAATCAGTCAATATAAATCAGTCAATATAAATCAGACAGTATAAATCAGTCAGTATAAATCAGTCAATATAAATCAGTCAATATAAATCAAACAGAATAAATCAGACAATATAAATCAGACAGTATAAATCAGTCAATATAAATCAGTCAATATAAATCAGACAGTATAAATCAGTCAATATAAATCAGTCAATATAAATCAGACAATATAAATTAGACAGTATAAATCAGTCAATATAAATCAAGTCAATATCAATCAGTCAATATCAATCAGACAGAATAAATCATTCAACATAAATCAGTCAGTATAAATCAGTCAATATAAATCAGTCAATATAAATCAGACAGTATAAATCAGTCAATATAAATCAGTTAGTATAAATCAGTCAATATAAATCAGACAATATAAACCAGTCAGTATAAATCAGTCAATATAAATCAGTCAGTATAAATCAGTCAATATAAATCAGTCAATATAAATCAGTCAATATAAATCAGACAGTATAAATCAGTCAATATAAATCAGTCAATATAAATCAGACAGTAGAAATCAGACAATATAAATCAGTCAGTATAAATCAGTCAATATAAATCAGTCAATATAAATCAGACAATATAAATCAGTAAGTATAAATCAGTCAATATAAATCAGTCAATATAAATCAGACAGTATAAATCAGTCAATATAAATCAGACAGTATAAATCAGACAGTATAAATCAGTCAATATAAATCAGTTAGTATAAATCAGTCAATATAAATCAGACAATATAAATCAGTCAGTATAAATCAGTCAATATAAATCAGTCAATATAAATCAGTCAATATAAATCAGACAGTATAAATCAGTCAGTATAAATCAGTCAATATAAATCAGTCAATATAAATCAAACAGAATAAATCAGACAATATAAATCAGACAGTATAAATCAGTCAATATAAATCAGTCAATATAAATCAGACAGTATAAATCAGTCAATATAAATCAGTCAATATAAATCAGACAATATAAATTAGACAGTATAAATCAGTCAATATAAATCAAGTCAATATCAATCAGTCAATATCAATCAGACAGTATAAATCAGTCAACATAAATCAGTCAGTATAAATCAGTCAATATAAATCAGTCAATATAAATCAGACAGTATAAATCAGTCAATATAAATCAGTTAGTATAAATCAGTCAATATAAATCAGACAATATAAACCAGTCAGTATAAATCAGTCAATATAAATCAGTCAGTATAAATCAGTCAATATAAATCAGTCAATATAAATCAGTCAATATAAATCAGACAGTATAAATCAGTCAATATAAATCAGTCAATATAAATCAGACAGTAGAAATCAGACAATATAAATCAGTCAGTATAAATCAGTCAATATAAATCAGTCAATATAAATCAGTCAATATAAATCAGACAATATAAATCAGTAAGTATAAATCAGTCAATATAAATCAGTCAATATAAATCAGACAGTATAAATCAGTCAATATAAATCAGACAATATAAATCAGACAGTATAAATCAGACAATATAAATCAGACAGTATAAATCAGTCAATATAAATCAGTCAGTATAAATCAGTCAATATAAATCAGACAGTATAAATCAGTCAATATAAATCAGTCAATATAAATCAGACAGTATAAATCAGTCAGTATAAATCAGTCAGTATAAATCAGTCAATATAAATCTGCCAATATAAATCAGACAGTATAAATCAGTCAATATAAATCAGTCAATATAAATCAGTCAATATAAATCAGCCAGTAGAAATCAGACAATATAAATCAGTCAGTATAAATCAGTCAATATAAATCAGTCAGTATAAATCAGACAATATAAATCAGTCAGTATAAATCAGTCAATATAAATCAGTCAATATAAATCAGACAGTATAAATCAGTCAATATAAATCAGACAATATAAATCAGACAGCATAAATCAGACAATATAAATCAGACAGTATAAATCAGTCAATATAAATCAGTCAATATAAATCAGTCAGTATAAATCAGTCAATATAAATCAGTCAGTATAAATCAGACAATATAAATCAGTCAATATAAATCAGACAATATATATCAGTCAATATAAATCAGTCAATATAAATCAGTCAATATAAATCAGACAGTATAAATCAGTCAATATAAATCAGTCAATATAAATCAGACAGTATAAATCAGTCAATATAAATCAGTCAATATAAATCAGCCAGTAGAAATCAGACAATATAAATCAGTCAGTATAAATCAGTCAATATAAATCAGTCAGTATAAATCAGACAATATAAATCAGTCAGTTTAAATCAGTCAATATAAATCAGTCAATATAAATCAGACAGTATAAATCAGTTAGTATAAATCAGTCAATATAAATCAGACAATATAAACCAGTCAGTTTAAATCAGTCAATATAAATCAGTCAGTATAAATCAGACAATATAAATCAGTAAGTATAAATCAGTCAATATAAATCAGTCAATATAAATCAGACAGTATAAATCAGTCAATATAAATCAGTCAATATAAATCAGACAATATAAATCAGACAGTATAAATCAGACAATATAAATCAGACAGTATAAATCAGTCAATATAAATCAGTCAATATAAATCAGTCAGTATAAATCAGTCAATATAAATCAGTCAGTATAAATCAGACAATATAAATCAGTCAATATAAATCAGTCAATATAAATCAGACAGTATAAATCAGTCAATATAAATCAGTCAATATAAATCAGACAGTATAAATCAGTCAATATAAATCAGTCAATATAAATCAGCCAGTAGAAATCAGACAATATAAATCAGTCAGTATAAATCAGTCAATATAAATCAGTCAGTATAAATCAGACAATATAAATCAGTCAGTATAAATCAGTCAATATAAATCAGTCAATATAAATCAGACAGTATAAATCAGTCAATATAAATCAGTCAATATAAATCAGTATAAATCAGACAATATAAATCAGACAGTATAAATCAGTCAATATAAATCAGACAGTATAAATCAGTATCAGTCAATATCAATCAGACAGTATAAATCAGTCAATATAAATCAGTCAATATAAATCAGACAGTATAAATCAGACAGTATAAATCAGTCAATATAAATCAGTTAGTATAAATCAGTCAATATAAATCAGACAATATAAATCAGTCAGTATAAATCAGTCAATATAAATCAGTCAATATAAATCAGTCAATATAAATCAGACAGTATAAATCAGTCAGTATAAATCAGTCAATATAAATCAGTCAATATAAATCAAACAGAATAAATCAGACAATATAAATCAGACAGTATAAATCAGTCAATATAAATCAGTCAATATAAATCAGACAGTATAAATCAGTCAATATAAATCAGTCAATATAAATCAGACAATATAAATTAGACAGTATAAATCAGTCAATATAAATCAAGTCAATATCAATCAGTCAATATCAATCAGACAGTATAAATCAGTCAACATAAATCAGTCAGTATAAATCAGTCAATATAAATCAGTCAATATAAATCAGACAGTATAAATCAGTCAATATAAATCAGTTAGTATAAATCAGTCAATATAAATCAGACAATATAAACCAGTCAGTATAAATCAGTCAATATAAATCAGTCAGTATAAATCAGTCAATATAAATCAGTCAATATAAATCAGTCAATATAAATCAGACAGTATAAATCAGTCAATATAAATCAGTCAATATAAATCAGACAGTAGAAATCAGACAATATAAATCAGTCAGTATAAATCAGTCAATATAAATCAGTCAATATAAATCAGTCAATATAAATCAGACAATATAAATCAGTAAGTATAAATCAGTCAATATAAATCAGTCAATATAAATCAGACAGTATAAATCAGTCAATATAAATCAGACAATATAAATCAGACAGTATAAATCAGACAATATAAATCAGACAGTATAAATCAGTCAATATAAATCAGTCAGTATAAATCAGTCAATATAAATCAGACAGTATAAATCAGTCAATATAAATCAGTCAATATAAATCAGACAGTAGAAATCAGTCAGTATAAATCAGTCAGTATAAATCAGTCAATATAAATCTGCCAATATAAATCAGACAGTATAAATCAGTCAATATAAATCAGTCAATATAAATCAGTCAATATAAATCAGCCAGTAGAAATCAGACAATATAAATCAGTCAGTATAAATCAGTCAATATAAATCAGTCAGTATAAATCAGACAATATAAATCAGTCAGTATAAATCAGTCAATATAAATCAGTCAATATAAATCAGACAGTATAAATCAGTCAATATAAATCAGACAATATAAATCAGACAGCATAAATCAGACAATATAAATCAGACAGTATAAATCAGTCAATATAAATCAGTCAATATAAATCAGTCAGTATAAATCAGTCAATATAAATCAGTCAGTATAAATCAGACAATATAAATCAGTCAATATAAATCAGACAATATATATCAGTCAATATAAATCAGTCAATATAAATCAGACAGTATAAATCAGTCAATATAAATCAGTCAATATAAATCAGACAGTATAAATCAGTCAATATAAATCAGTCAATATAAATCAGCCAGTAGAAATCAGACAATATAAATCAGTCAGTATAAATCAGTCAATATAAATCAGTCAGTATAAATCAGACAATATAAATCAGTCAGTTTAAATCAGTCAATATAAATCAGTCAATATAAATCAGACAGTATAAATCAGTTAGTATAAATCAGTCAATATAAATCAGACAATATAAACCAGTCAGTTTAAATCAGTCAATATAAATCAGTCAGTATAAATCAGACAATATAAATCAGTAAGTATAAATCAGTCAATATAAATCAGTCAATATAAATCAGACAGTATAAATCAGTCAATATAAATCAGTCAATATAAATCAGACAATATAAATCAGACAGTATAAATCAGACAATATAAATCAGACAGTATAAATCAGTCAATATAAATCAGTCAATATAAATCAGTCAGTATAAATCAGTCAATATAAATCAGTCAGTATAAATCAGACAATATAAATCAGACAATATATATCAGTCAATATAAATCAGTCAATATAAATCAGACAGTATAAATCAGTCAATATAAATCAGTCAATATAAATCAGACAGTATAAATCAGTCAATATAAATCAGTCAATATAAATCAGCCAGTAGAAATCAGACAATATAAATCAGTCAGTATAAATCAGTCAATATAAATCAGTCAGTATAAATCAGACAATATAAATCAGTCAGTATAAATCAATCAATATAAATCAGTCAATATAAATCAGACAGTATAAATCAGTCAATATAAATCAGACAATATAAATCAGACAGCATAAATCAGACAATATAAATCAGACAGTATAAATCAGTCAATATAAATCAGTCAATATAAATCAGTCAGTATAAATCAGTCAATATAAATCAGTCAGTATAAATCAGACAATATAAATCAGTCAATATAAATCAGACAGTATATATCAGTCAATATAAATCAGTCAATATAAATCAGACAGTATAAATCAGTCAATATAAATCAGTCAATATAAATCAGACAGTATAAATCAGTCAATATAAATCAGTCAATATAAATCAGCCAGTAGAAATCAGACAATATAAATCAGTCAGTATAAATCAGTCAATATAAATCAGTCAGTATAAATCAGACAATATAAATCAGTCAGTATAAATCAGTCAATATAAATCAGTCAATATAAATCAGACAGTATAAATCAGTCAATATAAATCAGACAATATAAATCAGACAGCATAAATCAGACAATATAAATCAGACAGTATAAATCAGTCAATATAAATCAGTCAATATAAATCAGTCAGTATAAATCAGTCAATATAAATCAGTCAGTATAAATCAGACAATATAAATCAGTCAATATAAATCAGACAATATATATCAGTCAATATAAATCAGACAGTATAAATCAGTCAATATAAATCAGTCAATATAAATCAGACAATATAAATCAATCAATATTTCCTCCGAGGCTCTTCTTTATCTCCTTCATTCCCTTACTGATCAAAGTCCTTCAGGGAATTGCTATAAATGATGGTGAAATGAGAAGGCACCAATCAAGCCACTTGTGTTTGACAATTCTGGAATGTGTCTGTGACTGTGATTGGATGACTTACTGCTAGAGAAGTTCCCATAATGCCCCCAGCAAAAGCACACGTTCCAAACATCCCGAACATGCTGTTTCTGACGCTGTCTGGGTACCAGGAGCCCAGGCATTTAATGCAGTTGGGCCAGCACTGGGCCTGTAAAACAGAAAATATACAATAACTACATCACTAAAGAGACATAGACTTTACACTGATCTACCTACTGTGTCATATAAACACAATGACAATTTAGGAAATATGCTCAAATCATCAATTATGATATAATCAAATGACAAAATAATTGTGAAGTGCAAATAGACTGGGCTCAGGTTTTTTTTTATATGTGGTTAACTTTAACACAGTGTTGACTTGGTTTTAACTTCTGTGTTAAAGTTAACCATGTGATTAACTGTTTTTCAAACTGCGAGTTTGCGTTAACACTGTGTTAACGTTGTGTTAACTTTAATCCACCTCCAGTACCTGTGTTAAGTCTGAACATAGTTGTTAAAGATGGTTGCCAACTTCATTTTCTATCCGTTTCAGACCAAAGATCATGAAAATTTCAAGGGCTCAGACATTTTGAGGTGTGTATTGATGCTAAATTATGACAGTGTGTTGTTTATGTCGTCATGATGAGGTGGATTTGCATGCAGTTGAATTTTATCTATTCATCATTTATATCAATATTATGACATCACATAACTCCACTGAAACACTAGATTAGTGTAAAGTTCAGTGATCTGAAACACTAGATTAGTGCAAAGTTCAGTGATCTGAAACACTAGATTAGTGTAAAGTTCAGTGATTGTTGAGGTATGTAACCGATGGGGGTCATATATTTTCGTATTTGATAGAAAAACTTCATTCTAATTCTTATTGAAAATACTGCAATACACGTCACAATACAATTAGAAATATCACAATACGAAATTTCCATACAATACCTAGCCCTAATATCAAGCAGCACATTAGGAGTCAAGTTCTGGACAATTGATATCTAACAGCATATTAAGAAACGAGTTCTGGGGATATCTAGCAACACATTAAGAATCGAGTTCTGGGGATATTTAGCAGCACATAAAGTGTCGAGTTCTAGACAATTGATATCTAACAGCACATTAAGAGACAAGTTCTGGGGTAAATTGATATCTAGCAACACATTAAGAGTCGAGTTCAGGACAATTGATATCTAGCAGCACATTAAGAGACGAGTTCTGGACAATTGATATCTAGCAGCACATTAAGAGACAAGTTCTGGGGTAAATTGATATCTAGCAACACATTAAGAGTCAAATTCTGGACAATTGATATCTAGCAGCACATTAAGAGACAAGTTCTGGACAATTGATATCTAGCAGCACATTAAGAGACAAGTTCTGGACAATTGATATCTAGCAGCACATTAAGAGTTGAGTTCTGGTGATATCTAGCAGCACATTAAGAGACGAGTTCTGGTGATATCTAGCAGCACATTAAGAGACGAGTTCTGGTGATATCTAGCAGCACATTAAGAGACAAGTTCTGGTGATATCTAGCAGCACATTAAGAGACGAGTTCTGGTGATATCTAGCAGCACATTAAGAGATGAGTTCTGTACAATTGCTATCTAGCAGCACATCAAGAGACAAGTTCTGGACAATTGATATCTAGCAGCACATTAAGAGACAGGTTCTGAACAATTGCTATCTAGCAGCACATTAAGAGTCAAGTTCTGGACAATTGCTATCTAGTAGCACATTAAGAGACAAGTTCTGGACAATTGCTATCTAGCAGCACATTAAGAGTCGAGTTATGGACAACTGATATCTAGCAGCTCATTAAGAGACAAGTTCTGGACAATTGCTATCTAGCAGCACATTAAGAGACAGGTTCTGAACAATTGCTATCTAGCAGCACATTAAGAGTCAAGTTCTGGACAATTGCTATCTAGTAGCACATTAAGAGACAAGTTCTGGACAATTGCTATCTAGCAGCACATTAAGAGTCGAGTTATGGACAACTGATATCTAGCAGCTCATTAAGAGACAAGTTCTGGGTGAATTATCAAGCAGCACGTTATGAGATTACTTCCATGGGAATTGATATCTAGCAGCACGAATTGATATCTAGCTCTATAAGTGAACTTGGACCATCACAAAGAAAATAATTCCTCGAGGCTCAGAAAAAATGTAAACATTTCTCAACCGATGAAAATTTCACCCCACCCTTATAAAAAATATGTACAATATCGAGTTCTGGACAATTGATATCTAGCAGCACATTAAGAGACAAGTTCTGGACAATTGCTATCTAGAAGCATATTAAGAGTCGAGTTCTGGGAGATCGGGTCACGTGATGGAGTACCGTATATACTCGCCTATAAGTCGGATTTTTGGGAGTCAATTTTCGGTCCAAAACTCTATGTCCTACTTATAGGCGCGTCCTAAGAAGATTGGTATTTTTCTAGGTGGCGTGATGTAGTGGTTTCTTTTTAACAACTCCAACGATTATCCTGGACTACCACACAGATGATTATTGTTTACAAATATCTAGACATATTGTATTGTTCATGTATTTTAAAATGATGTATAAAGTACAAGTATTTACATATTTTTATCTTGTTTAAAATTATTTACATACCAGTAACTTTCAATTCAACTAATCTATTGTTTATCGGTAAAATTGAATTACGAACCCAATTTAATATTGAAATATTCATATGTATACCGGCTGAAATATATTTCATAAAAGATTGAATATTGTTAACAGATGATGTAGATCATCATTCTTGACTCTTAAAAACTCTATTGTTGATACAATGAATTATACCGGAACCCCACAATAACCACGAGGCGCGTGCCACTAAGTAAACACGGTGTCAGGTACTTGTAATTAGGAGACCATAATTGCGCAGGTAAACAAGGGATCATTGTCCATAATAGATCAAGGGTTGCGTTTAAACCCCAAACAGATATGGCTTGGATATTGAGCACCTCATAATTATTCATTTCTCAAAATATTTTTGGAAACATAGGTAAAAACACTAGAGCATTGACTTTAAATTGTCAACCGATTCTGACAAAAATTTGTACCGACTTATAAGTGGGTCAATGGCAAATTCCTAAAAAATAACCTTAAAAAATACAACCGACTTATAGGCGGACCGACTTATAGGCGAGTATATACGGTAGTACTGACACAGGTGAAAGAGCTCCACTTATTTCATCAAATTTTGTTCTATTTTTGACGTTCATAAGCTGGATTTTTTAAATATTTGGAATCTGATTGATACTACTGTGATACTTTAAAACGTATGTGAGTATTTTGGATACTTTTTGGAAGATATTGTGAATCTTTGTGTCTATCGTGATTACTACTCAATGGCGGACAATAAGCAAAAGAAAGAGAAAAAAGCAAATAGAAAGCAAACGTAAATTCTGAAAACACTGGAGAGAAAATTGGTGAAGTTAAATCTACACAATGTTCCTCAAGCCGTTATAAGTTCCACAGTGTCTGAAAAAGCGTCGGCTAAAAAATAGAAGAGAACAGACAGCTCAGATATGGACTCTCCATCAGGCGGGGCCCATCCAGGTGCATTAAATATTTCAATGGACTTGAAATTGATTCAGGACAGATTGTCGGAAATTAAAGACAATATGGTGAGCAAAATAGAAATCAAAGACATTGTGTCCTCTATTCTAGAGGAGATAAAAAAGGAAATGAAAGAGAAAATCATTGCAGTCATGAAAAGCACAATTCTGACAGAAATGAGAGAAAACACCACAAAAGAAATCAAAGCCGATGTAACGAAAGAATTTGAACAAAAACTTGAGAACAATACGAAAGAATTTAAAGGACACGTTAGAGAGATCTCAGACGGCTTCAACCTTGACTTTGAGACGCTACGTGAGAAGTTAGGTGACCAAGCACGGGAGCTACGAGGTATGAAAGAAAATCTTAAACTACTGCAGAGTAGAGCAGACAGTGCGATTAGACTTGCAAATCAAAATCAGCAATACTCTCAAAAAAGTAACATAAAGTTCCTGCGGTGGGAGGAAAAACAGGGAGAAAACTTGCGTGAGGACTTGTACAAAATCCTCAGAGAGTCGGTCAATATCGATTTGGCACCTGCAGATATTGTGGCCATTTTGGACAGATCTGAAAGAACTCTTGTATAAACTTATTTCAGCTAGGTTGTCTTAGTAACAGAATCAAGTCTACTTTAGATCATCTTATTTCAGACATGGACCTTATCAAAGTTTCGTGGGTAAACAGATATGGCTGACAAGTGATAGAAACGTGAAGTTTTTCTAGGAGTGCATGTTTTATTGTACTGGGTGTTATTTAACTTTACAAAATGATCATTTTCTATAGATTATATAGTGTCCTCGAATTTATGAAATAGGCCAAGTTTTGGCATCTAACAATGTTTTTTTTGTGAAATTCACTTTACATACGATAAAGTTTGATATCCAAGTTTGTATATTACAATATAACAGTGTATTGAGTGCAATATCAACTCATCTGAAATTGTTTGAAAACAAAGGTTTATTCAATAGATCTTTTACACCTTATATTCCATTATATTATAAACCTTTGATTTTGCAAACTAAATGTACTAAATCTGTTTACAAACAGTTAAATGTAAACCATGATATACCTACTTCTGTTTCAAAGTGGAATTTAGATCTGGTAGCTTATGGAATAGAGATATGTATTAAGGATGCTTTTACTGTATGTTTTAAGACTACCAAGGATTCTACTATCCAATGGTTACAATATAGATTACTTCATAGAATTCTGCCTGTGTCAATTATTATCTTAAAAAAATCAATATTGTGTCTTTTGATTGTTGTACCTTTTGTAATGATGAAGTTGAGACAATTCAACACGTTTTCATTGGCTGTGAAAAAGTATATACATTATGGAGCAATCTGAGCATGCACATTTATAAAACAACTTCCAAAAGAATAGGTTTTAATTTACTTAATATTTTATTAGGTGAACTCCCATTGTCAAAAGGCAACAGAATTGTAAACTTCCTTATCCTATATACAAAACAATACATTTTTTCTTATTTGAAAAAAACCAAATTGCCAAGATTCTTGGAATTATTGTTCTATCTATACAACAAAAACAAGGTTGAAAAATGTATTGCGTATCAGAATTTAGAAATACAAAAATTTGAAAATACCTGGCATGTATGGAAAACACTTTTTGACAACATAAAAAAATCATAATCTTGCTATTTCAAGCAATATTTTTTCTACTTTTGAAGCCACATGTACTTTTATCTATTTATTCGAGCTTTGTATTGTTATCATTTTTCTCTTACAATTATATTAAAAATGTAAGCACTTACCAACAAAAGTATGAGTGTGAGTATGAAAGTATGTGAAAGTGGTTAGAAATAAATGACAAATTTTCTTCTGTCTTATGTCAACATTTGTGAAATAAAAAATTTATAAATAAAAAAAAAAAAAAAAGAGTCGAGTTCTGGACAATTGATATCTAGCAGCACATTAAGAGATCAGTTCTGGGGATATCTAGCAGCACATTAAGAGACGAGTTCTGGACGTCAATTGATATCTAGCAGCACATTAAGAGATCAGTTCTGGGGATATCTAGCAGCTCATTAAGAGACAAGTTCTGGACAATTGCTATCTAGCAGCACATTAAGAGTCGAGTTATGGACAACTGATATCTAGCAGCTCATTAAGAGACAAGTTCTGGGTGAATTATCAAGCAGCACATTATGAGATTACTTCCATGGGAATTGATATCTAGCAACACAAATTGATATCTAGCTCTATAAGTGAACTTGGACCATCACAAAGAAAATAATTCCCCAAGGCCCAGAAAAAATGTAAACATTTCTCAACCGATGAAAATTTCACCCCACCATTATAAAAAATATGTACAGTACCGGTAGTCTTACTTGAGTATTTCCACAGATATGACGTCTCATGTGTATGTTTGTGTGGGTGTCTGTGTATGTGTGTGTGCACTCTTAGCTTTCACACGGGTGTTTGCTCAGCACTCCTAGGATGAGATCATGTGCGTATGTGTGTGTGTGTTTTAACACAAGTAATAGAAAAGTATTTCTATGAGATCATGTGTGTGTGTGTGTGTGTGTGTGTGTGTGTGTGTGTGTGTGTGTGTGTGTGTGTGTGTGTGTGAGAAATCATGAGAATATAAAATTTCAATTTCATTCCAAAAACATAAAAATCACAATAAACAGTACAGGGCAGTCAGATGTAGAAATCTAGGTCATTTTTACCTGTGACAGATGTAGAAATCTAGTTAATATGTTATACCTGTGTCATATGTAGAAATCTAGGTCAGTTAAAACTCACCTGTGCTGTTCCATTAATGAAAAGTAGGACACAGAAAGTCCAAAAGTTACTCCAATGTCCAAATGTACCCTACAAAAAATCCAAAAGTTACTCCAATATCCAAATGTACCCTACAAAAAATCCAGGTTGATATGAACACTGAGAATCGTGTGTGGTCAGTATGAACATTGAGAATCGTATGTGGTCAGTTACTCCGTATGAACATTGAGAATCGTATGTGGTCAGTGACTCAGTATGAACATTGAGAATCGTATGTGGTCAGTGACTCAGTATGAACATTGAGAATCGTATGTGGTCAGTGACTCCGTATGAACATTGAGAATCGTGTAAGGTTGATATGAACATTGAGAATCGCGTGAGGTTGATATGAACGTTGAGAATCAGGTGTGTGTTCGGTAGGAACATTCATTGTATCTTAGGAAGTATTTGAACTGACAACTTCTGATGAATTCAGAGAAACCATTAAGGGTTGTTATAGAACTGTATTCCATCATGCATTAATTCTATCAACAACAAAAAAATACTCCACCCGTCACCACCGTACGCACTAAGACACAAATATACTCTTCTTTAGATTCTACATATAATTCATTATAAAATAACTTTTGTAGAGGCCTAGGCCTTTTTAACCGGAGTCTAATGTGACCTTGTGGTCTGGATGTGGGATTTTGTTCTGTACCATTGAGAGGGCCGACATCAGAAGGCAGACGCCAAATGTCCTTCTTGGTCCAAACCTGTCTCCTAGTGGACCTAGCAACATCTGTAACCATGGAAACAATAAGGTTAACAAGTACAAAATAATAGGAATATATATCTCCCCTCTCCCCACCAAAAAAATAATAATAAATAAATAAAATCAGAGGTATGGAACTTTTGCAAACTTAAAGGTAAATATGACCTTTGTATAATTTTTTAAAAATCAGAATTCCAGATAATCTGCTAATATTTCTAAAGTAGAATTCAAAGTTTGAAAAGAAAATCATTCAAATTCACAGTGATAGCTGCACGAAAAGCAGACAGAGCCTGATCATAAGTCATCAGTCAGACCTCAACCAATCAGAAAACGGTAATTACATCATCAGAGGTACCACGTAAAAAGGAAGTAATAACTGATGAATTGGGTAAAAATAAATATGGAAAAATGGGGAATTTCTCTTTTTTTTTGACAGTGACATAAAAAGATTTATTTCAGTCAGTTTATAACAAGGACAAACACACATTTTGCACTGTACATGTCTGAACACTGGTGTAGGGCTATCACGGTTCCAAAAATTTTCAGGTCGGGTCGGTTCTAATTTTTTTACTTCGGGTTCGGGTATTTTGGTTCGGGTCTATATACTGACTTTATAAATCTAATATACAGTTAAAATCAAAAACCTTTATTGTGTTTTGTCACAATAATTACTCGGGGACGTGGACTGAGGTTTAGACTCGACATCCACGGTATTAGAAACAGCATTGTCACTTCTACTCGTTTCCATCCATGCTTTCAATATTTTGTCATTGATGATGTTGATCCTGTAGCGTATTTTCAATGCGTCTAACATATCTTAAATATACTGTCATTATTAATGATGGGCAATCAGGAAAAAACATTAATCGATGATCGGATTAATCGGATGCACCTTTTCGATTGATTAATTGAAAAATAATTGAATAATAATTGTATTCATTTCAAATTTCAAATCGTCTCTCTCGAGAATTTTTCACTATGGAGACGTCTAAAATCATTTGAAATTTGAAGTTAATAATCCCATACTTTCGATTTTGTTTTCCCAGAATAGGGATAGATCTCTCTACTGTTGTTGTTGCTCCTATGGGTTAGAATAAAGCCTCATTATCCATTACTTGTTGTAAAAGGCAAAATCCGAGGCTCCGGGCCGTGTCACGATAAAGATCCCTCCCTGCTCAAAGACTGTAAGCACCGAGCATAGGCCTAAAATTTGCAGCCCTTCACCGGCAATGGTGATGTCTCCGTATGAGTGAAAGATTCTCAAGAGGGACGTTAAAACAATATTCAATCGTATCGGATGATTCAGCTTCATCAGCCATTTTTAATTTTAGTGAAGTCGCAGCAGGAATATTCGTATTATGAAAAAATATACCGACGTCGTCGATTTTCGATTTTGAAAATGACTATTGATTATTCACATTGTTTCAGTTATAGCGACCGACAATCGAAAGTCGGCGACAAATCGGTACATCACTAGTCATTATTTACAGTTTTATCCACAATACCATCATTTAAGATTTGATCAAAATACCGCCACCTTTGAGGATTTTGACGACATTTGTTTAAACGGATTTCTAATAATGATTCTATTATTAAAACCAAACCCGAACCGAAATACGGAAAAATGGAACCGAACCTCACCCAAACAACATGACCCGCGGTTTTCGGTTATTTCGGGTATTCGTTGCAGCCCTACATTGGTGCATTTTGTTTTTAGTTAATTCCTCGAAAAAATACTGGCCTGCATCACAGCGTATGGCAGGAGGAGAGCAGTATCCAACCAGCCCAGCTGTGTCTTCCCGATCGACAAAGACGTCTCTAAATCCGTCTTAACCTGAAATAAACAAGAACATAACAAGTATCAATATCTGTCTTCCTGATCGACAAAGATGTCCCTAAATCTGAATTCAAAATTTAATCCGCCATGGACGGTCATTTAACATGCAGAATGGGATAATTTTCAGAAGTTAATGCATCAGAGCATACATCTAATTAATCTCGCCCGAGATTCAGCTTGGCTGAATATTTGGACTGATGCCTTCACGCCCGAGATTCAGCTTGGCTGAATATTTGGACTGATGCCTTCACGCCCGAGATTCGGCTTGGCTGAATATTTGGACTGACGCCTTCACGCCTGAGATTCAGCTTGGCTGAATATTTGGACTGACGCCTTCACAGCTGAGATTCGGCTTGGCTGAATATTTGGACTGACGCCTTCACCAGTGAAGCCAAGCCGAATCTCAGCCGAGATTAACATCTAATCACACAAATATAACAATATATACGTCATCGTGAAACCATTAACTTGAACATGGGAACAAGTAAAGTATCTAAAAGCCTTGTTACATGTATCTAACAATGACATGTCTGAGATTTACACTTACAACACCAAGTGGTTTTCGCAGCAAATAAGTCGAGGCATACGCCAGCCATCCCAACACAAAAATAATAGTCTGTCTTCTTTGTAATGGTGTCGAAAACATGTTTAGAACTTTTAAAATCAGCAGTTTTACACACAAAGGCGTCGTCACAGCTCACATTCACGCAGAAACACAAAATTAGATCATTAGGATCATCACTGTCCTACCGTATCAAACGTTGTCAATTGTTAGAGGAAACTCGAAATCGATTGTAAAATGTGGAATTCGCGTCAGCTCGATAGAGATCACACGTGTAACGTTATGCGTGGGCGAATGAGATAATTAACCTCCATTCATAAAAATGTGTTTTTCTTTATCTTCTATTGTATCATCAATGAACACGTTCGGGCGGCTCTCCACGAAACCAATGGTAAACAAATTAGAGTTATTTCCCTTCTTAATAGCTCTTCTCTTCTCCAAGAAGTAACCCGTTCTTTGATTGATTCGTACATTAAAATTCCAAGTAGTATTCGTGTGGTACCATTGCATGACACAGAACTTTTTTCCACCACTGCTAGCAAGTCTGTTGTTTATAACAGCAGATCTGCAGACAACGGAGCTTCACGGGAATTACCGCCATTAACTTAATGATTAAGGAGGCTTGTTACACCAGAGAAATTTGATATGGATGACCAGTGAAAGATGGACAACTATATTTTAGAATCGAAAAACTTTCAAATTTCCTTAATTTAGTCAGAAAATTGTATTATAGTAGAAAGCGATATGAAAAAAAAAAAAAAAAAACTCCTGCTGGATTCGAACCGGCGATCAACAGTCGGCATGCTAACCTACTCAGCTGGGCAATCAAATTAAAAAGGAATAGACAAACATTGCTGTTATTTGTATTTCCATCCGTGTTTTAAAAGGAAGTCAGCCATTATGATGATATAGAGTACCTCCTAAAATTGATTGGACAGCCGGTATGGCCTATTTTATGATATTTAAATCATTAACAATTAAAGCTTTTGCTAGATATAAATCACTGAAATACCCGGCATGTAATTAAGATTATATACATAAATGGGGTTGAAATATCAACATTCGATTGTGTTTCTGCTCCTTTACGGTGACTAATTAACCTTTTATGATTGTATGCTTTACTTCCATATTTTACCCTCAATCTTTCAAAGTCACTAATTTATAATTGATAAAAATATCATTCAAGTCTTGCCACACACCATTTAAATTTGTAAAACCTCGAACACAGCACTGCCTGTGGGCATAAAGCACATTTCAATATAATGTACATGGTAATTCAAATACTTTTCAATTTGAAACAATATACATGTATATGCATGCCTCTAGATGAAGTATTGTATAGATAGATTGATAACACAGGCACTCGACGTTTTAAATATCTATAATAAAAAAAAAATGTCTTCCTGTAAACATAATAGTGAATATTATGTTTATAGGAAGACAATTTTTTATTATAGATATTTAAAAAGTCGAGTGCCTGTGATTGATAAATGGAACACTAGTGCACATACATCCAGAATTGTTTCTCCCCCACCCCTTCTATTCGCATATATCTAATTTGAAACTGAAATAAAAAGAAAAGAAAAACGGGGTATATATGTAGTTTATTGAAAATGACATGTGTGAGGAAAAGGATGATAAACTCTTCTAAATTCTCTCTATCTAATGACAAGGAAGTAATTATCTCTAATATTTAGATAATATTCCCCTTGTAGCAATGATATGTTTCAGAAGAGGAAATTAGAAGAATGTGACATTGTACAGAATTCTAGTTTTAACACAATTATCAAATGATTCAGCATTCGCATATAATTATTGAATACATTGCTACCTATTTGATCCATCGCCATTGTTGTTTGAAAATGCTATCAACAGTCAATTATTAGTCTATTTTGATGAAATTTTCCACTCCTTTCTAGCAGCTTTTAGATCAGGCTTTGGATGTCAGTGCACCCTTTTAAAAATGACTGAGGACTGGAAGAGAGCACCAGACGAAAATAAGTATGCCGCTGTTATCCACGTGGACTTACCATCCAAGGCATTTAACTGTCTCTCTCACAACCTCATTCTGCTTAAACTAAATTCTTATGGTCTCTCTCCACCTATCGTAGATCTACTACATAGCTACCTATCTTGTAGAAAACAGTGTGTCAAAATTGGCCGAAATATAAGTTCCTTTCTTGATATTTTCAAAGGGGTACCGCATAGTTGTACAAAGCTGAATCTTTAACAAATCAAAAATATAAATCGTAGGGCTCGTTCTTGAATTTTTTCTATTTTCTTAATACAATTTTGTTCACTACAAAAGCGTCATTAACAGAGGACAGTAACTAAAGTTTGACATGATAAAAGAAGGATAGATGGTGAATTTAACCAACCTACAGAGATGTCTCTCTATCCGCTTAAGTACATTTAATTGACGAGCTGCTTTCTTACAAATATCTGAAATATGGGAATTAAAATTTAGACTAAAATCAATAGTAACACCAAGCAGCTTCACTAATTCTTCCTCATAGGCAAGAGCTCTACCATTTAAGTTAAAAGTTATATTTTTATCATGCGTCTTTCTACCGAGAGAGATTGCTTGAAAGAAGGTGTTGCACGTCTCATGTTAATTTCCCTAAAGGTGTTGCATGAAAGATCGAAAAATTTAAGTTATTCAAATATATGATAAAACCAATTGAAACGTATGTCTTGATTCAATAATTTTTGAACATAAGTTTAAAAGACGTCTATTGACAAAATTAGCCAAAATATTTCGAGTTTAAATCAAGCTATAGGCGATTTTTATGATTTTTAGAGTTAAAATGGGGGGTATCCCCGAATTTCAGAAAAACTGCCTCCGTAAATTTAGCATGAACATGTTCTTCGAGTTTTTCTCTAAAAAAAAACTGTCGCTTTGAAATTTTGTTTCACGAGGGCATTTTTTTTTTTTTGTAGTTGAAAATTTAAAGAAATCGAAACGACTTCACTGGTATTATTTTCAACTTCAACTGTACGTTAATTTTCCTTAGTAATATTTGGTCTACTGCGTGGTTCAGTGGATAAGGTCGTCGACTCTTATATGTAATTTTAAAAGATGTTTTCTATTTTTAAAACGACCGGGTTCAACTCCCTCACGAACACATTTTTTTGTTTGTTTATATTACATTTTCCATCTAGATTTTTTTTCTTAATTGAAACACGCTTCTAGTTTTTATAAATGTTTCATGTCAAATCTGTTTATTACCATGTGCCGAGTTTGAAATAAGCTTCCAACCTGGACACTGTTTAGTTTGTGAATATGACTCTCAACAAACACGCCGAATACAGTATGCAATACCTGTGTTTTAATAGTCAAGGCTGCTAACGAAAACTTGTATGTTTTTCTGAATGAAAGTTGTTGACAAAGGCATGGTGCCTTTTACGAAAAACCGTTGTGAACTTTGCAAAGCTTTGGAAGGAAAACTTTAAGGCAAAACAAGGTAAATAACCGTTAAACAGTTTGAGTTTATATGTATTCCAGAAGCAAATTGCTATGTTGAATCAATTTTTACAGGTACATGTACTTCGAATAATGTTGAACTTTATTTATGCGTATCAAACTTCCCATATTTTGTTTTGTGGCCAGAGTCAAGTACAGTTGCCAATTGTTGGTTGTAGAAAATAATACATACGAGTATAAGAGCTTTTGGACTGAGTAGTATGGAATATTACATATTTGATGCAGTCATAACATGAAACGGTATACATTGTATTTGATACTCAGAAAAAAAGAAGACAATTTAATTTTCACGGTTTCAAAAATGTATTAGGCTTGTCCCTAGTACTGGGGAATCCTTTGAACAGGTATTTAATCACGAGTGCTGGCACAGAGCTCCGATTAGGGAAAATTCCCGCTTCTGTGCAACACCCTCTTTTTCTTTAAAAAAGAACGAACTCTACGATTAATATATGGAGACCATATTAGTACTTATAATCAACTCTTAGATAAATCAAATCTCCCCTCACTGAAAACCAGGCGCATGAGAGCCATGGCCCTGGAAGTTTTTAAAATTATAAAGTTCATTGTTTCTACAAGCCCCGGTCCAGCTAAGAAACACAAAATACAATTTCAAATTCCAAGGCCAAGAACTACTAGGTATGGTAAACAGTCATGCATCCGCCACACTGTGGAACTCTTTACTTAACAACGTAAGGGAATGATCCACCATCATTCTTGGCGTTCTTGGTTTTCGTGTGATGGTGCTCCAGATGTAATTGAAAGTTTGTCACTTAGGGCATCCAAATTCCATTCACGATTTTGGATAGGTTATTTGAGGAATTTATCATTGGATTTTTTCAACCAAATCAAGTATATTTGTAGGAAAGTGTAGACTTGAAATTGAAGGGTGATGGAATACGTGACGGATCTTTTATTATGATGGAGAATGTCGCTTGTGTTGACAGCATGTATTCACCTGTTAGTTAATGTAACAGGACCTGACAGCGTGATTCGGAAGCGTTATCATCCGTACCCGCGGTGATTAAGAGCCTGTGGTGACCACCTTCCATAATCACCCAATTCAGTCTGTATTATTGTGTTGAATAATCCAGAGAACAGCTGTTGATCTGAGCGAAGTAATCGTATATCTTAGAGAGTGAACTGGTTATTTATCAAGGTGGGATATTGATAATACATGTATGAAATTATAATATTGTTATAGAAATGATTAACTTTCTCTAAAAAAAAAACCAAAAAAAAAACCCAACCCACCACAGATATCATAATGAAGGAAACTCTTGAGGTTCTTACTATAATTATGTGCAAAATTTGAAAGCAGCTATTGTATATGAATATAATTAATGCGATTTATGCGTATTACTATATTACTTTGTGATTTATGCGTATTACTATTAGCCTACATTGCGATTTATGCGTATTATTATTACATGGGGAATGAACGGGTTTCACTAAATTACGTAGTTTTATTAAGTTGTCACATCCTTATCATATAAAAGTGATTTTAAATTTGATCCTAGCATAAAAGATAAAAAACCCTACTTGAAAACTCTCGATCGTCGATTTTCACGGTCGTCTATGTAAGTTTACATAGAAGAGAACAGTGAGAGCTCTTAAAGTCTTGTCGAACAATAATAGAAATAGAGATATTTCGACACTTCATTTTATCTCTTGTCTCAAAACAATACATCTTTTTCTTAATTCTTTAAAGTCAGATTAATGTTGTCGACAGAAAATTGTTGTTCCGTCTTGAGGGAAATCAATTTTCACTGACTAGAATGAATATGTAGGCCAAGATTGACGTCCATCCACCCGTGAAAACGAACCTTCCAATGCAGAAATGTAAGCCAGTTGGCAGCCTTTAATTAAATACCTGGCGGTGTTAGTCGCAGTTTGTGACCTATTTACCTGTGGATGTATATATACCCATTCTATGCAACATTCATAACAACAGAGTATTTCGAAAGATCCAAACACTTGATTAATATATTAATATTCATGAATGCAATCCGGTGGTGATAGCTGTCTCTGTGAAATCTGCATTGCTTTTCTCGCCGATCCAGTCTAGAATTTTCATATTTTTAATTCAAATAGTTCTGGAAAGTACATATAGTGGAGTATACCTATGTCCATAAATGATATCCCTCGGAATTCTTTTAACGGGATGAGAAAGACGGATCTCCCTCCGATACCGCTCCCAGAGTATTCCGGTCCTGGTACTTCGGGTACAGGATATCCATACACAGAGGTTCCGGCTATATCCACGGCAGAACATGTCCAAGATCTAAGTAAGTGGCCATTTACTGTATGCAGCAAATAATGTTAGTATGATGTATATCTACGCACAGGCTTAGTGACAGGGAAGTAGAAAAACTATTTGTTTTGAATAAAAACAAATTCTCTACATGAAAATATTGATGAGTGTCTTATTTTGATATGAAACCTACAAAAGTAACTCAGGTTACATGTCTTATTCGGATCTATCAGCCAGGAAGTTTACCGAGTCAACACTCTTGTCTAAATCCATACCAATCCAACCTTATAATAATGACGAATATCACCATTTAAAAAGAAGAAAACAAATGATAGTGCAGTGTCTGGCATTCAAAAGTTTAAACCAGAATTTGAATGTGTACTGACAAACAATCCCCTTTTCATCCTGTTGATTTCCAATGGAATTGTGAAATGAAATGGTGAAGGAAATATTTTCGTTAAAAGTTGGGAGATGTTTCAGTGAATATATGGTTTTCCTGTTCTTATATCTCAGATCAATTATATCTTATGATTTTAACCATTGAAGACTTAACATGTCCTATCTCCTATACGTGCATTTCTCTGCTTCCATGATATTGTAGTTTTGCTGAAATTTAAAGCATTTGTAAAAACGACATCCCCATGATGAAACGGAAAGAACGATACTATAAACTAATATAGGTCACAGTCAATTTCGTGCATGCGCTGTACAGTAACCCGAGAAATATGACATTTATACTGAAAATGTAACAACTTAATTGTATATCCAATTGTAATATGCATACTTAAAGCAGGGATGAGAACAGCTGAAAGGGAGGGTTACGTTATATGCACTATGTCATCGCCAATCACAGTAAAATTGTTGTACTTCGTGTTTTCTGAGGGGTTTCTTGATATTACACAGATTGATACTGTAGTCAATTCATTTCCATATTTTTAAAGTCTATTTTTCCTTTCCCTACAGACCCCCCTCCAGCTTATGATGACCTGTTTGTACGGAGACCTTCACCTGCTGCTTGGGAGAATAAATCCAATCCTTACAACAAAGATGACAGAAATGCCTGGGAAATTATCCATGAATGGTTTGAATTATCGAGTAAGTTATTAATCGCTAGTTCGTCATTCCCTGATATTTCTGGAAATGTTTTCATATTAAGTTTTATTCATTATTCAAGAAAATCATGTTTGGTACTGTAATTTTGAACGGATCCAGAACTTTATCCTGGCGTTGTGGTTTTTACCTATGTTTGGGGTCTTAACATTGATGGTACAGGGGTTTCAACAATCTCGATTGAAGTCAGCATTTCGCAAATTCTATGGTCGTTTTAACGATCTAGTTCGTCAATACAACCTACCATTTGGTCAAATGCTGTCTGATGTGTTTCATACCGATTGTTAGGCCGTTCTTGACACTGTGATTTTGACTACGGATAACTCCGCTTACTCGATCAGGATATAGGGCCCACGGCGGGTGTGACCGGTCAACAGGGGATGCTTACTTCTCCTAGACACATGATCCCGCCTCTGGTGTGTCCATGGGTCCGTGTTAGCCCAACTACCGGTATCTATTTTGTATTGCTTATGAAAGGCGAAGATAACGAACAGTGATCAATCTCACAACTCCTTAAGCAATACAAAATAGATTGATGGGCAAACACAAACCCCTGGACACACCAGAGGTAGGATCAGGTACCTAGGAGGAGTATGTATCCCCTGTCGACCGGCCACACCCACCATGAGCCCTTTATCCTATATTTTAGGAGTTATGAGATTGATCACTGTTCGTTATCTTCACCTTTCATTGAGTACTTTTTCAACTGAAACTGCATGATGACAAAGATAATGAGTATCAATGGAAATGCCTTGCCACATTGCCACACGGAATATACATACCAAATATAAGACCTCTACCTCTTATGGTGTAAACGATATGACTAAGATTAATTTTGTGGAAAAGTTCCAAAACTAATTCGAAGGTCAATGTCAAGGTCACAAGGTCAATGCTTATAGGTTATAGACTTTGTATCGGAAAATATGACGACCGAGTTTTTGGCGCGTAGACGGACCGAGCTTGCGAGGTCCGTTCGCGACAAAAAACGAGGTCGTCATATTTCCCATACAAAGTCTATAACCTTTTTATTATATACTTTCAATTTCATTTAGAAACTAACAATAATATTATTTTTAACAATAACTATCGGTTTAACTGAGTAAAAAATGAAAAACACGAAAATTTTGAAAATTAACGGCGTAGAAATTTGATTGTGACGTAATGTTTGCGGGCCGGAATGTTTCCGGGCATATATCGTGTGATATATGCCCGCAAACTTTTAAAGAAAAAAGAAGAGATGAAATTGAAAGTATATAATAATGTATGATATTGCGTTATGAGGACCCTCACAGAGATGATGATCATTATTCTTACATGTTAAATCATCTGCCATAATAGTATGATATATTGCTATATCATATACCTAGTAGTGTATCAGCCCTGATACACCTATCTTGGCTAGGGTGAGACAGCTGCAAGTAGGTAGGGCTGTCTCGCCCTAAGGGCCGAGATATCTCTGTCTCGGCCCGTTGTCAAGGGGCTGTCTCGCCCTCAAATTTCAAATGGCTATTTCTTCTTTAATCTTTTGAAATCTAACATAACTACATGAAAAAATTATGTTAGACACAATTTTTTTTTCAAATATAATACTTTCTTCCACGACAAAATTTAATTTAAGCAGAAAAATTAAATAAAAACGTTTTCAAAAGCAGCGCTAAATTGTAGCGAGTATCGAAGCAAAGGGGGGTAACCCAAGTAACAATTGTTTATTTAGAACAATAACACGTTTAACTTCATTTAAAAACAATCAACGTTCTAGGCGACAGAAAACAGTAGGAGGATTATGGAGGGTGATACTGAAGCATTATTAGAAATTCCCGGTCCTAATGGAGATCAAAATGTTAATTTACGGCAATTTTAATGTAGAAAACTGCTTTAAAACGATTTCTGAAATCTAAAATCCCGAGGACTTGGCAATAAAACGAGAAAAGCAGAACCAATATATTCCGACGTTTTTCAACGACTTATAGATGCTAAACAGATGGGAAACGGTAAAAAAAACAAAAAAAAACTTACTTCAGTATAAGGTAACATTCCCTAAGCAAATAAATAGCAGCATCAGATCTGTAAACATTCCCGTTCATACAATGACGCCACGTAAACAAAGTTCTACAACTCTTACAAATTACATGAAATATTGAAAACGGGCGAGTTTGGTAAATCCGAAAAAAGAAATAAAAATAATTCACTTACTCAGCCAAGCAGTTCAGTTAATTGAAACGTCCAGATTCTAGACCACATGAGGGGATGGGGGATGATTAATCATCCAATTATCGTGACCAGCAATGGAATAAAGCTACAAAACCCAAACTTTAGCATGTTTCACAATGTCAATAGTACTGGAAACATAACCATTAAAGTAAACTCACTGAAGGAATAAAATAGTCAAATATGTTTGGGTCAATACCCCCCCCCCCTTTTAAAAAAAATGTTTATCAACTTGTTGTGTTTTAGGTATATGATATAAACAATATCACACTCTAATGTTGATCTCGGACCTGGGATTACCCCTCGAGTGATCTCGGCCCTCGCCCTACGGACTCGGGCCGAGATCAACTCTCGGGGCCAATCCCAGGTCCGAGATCAACATTAGAGTGTGATATTCTATATGTTTTGCATTTGTAATTCAAATCCGTTGATGAAATGTGAAGATAACGAACAGCAATCAATCTCATAACTCCTACTAGGAATACACAATGAAGAGTTCGACAAACACGGTCCACTGGACACACCAGAGGTGGGATCAGGTGCCTAGGAGGAGTAAGCATCCCCTGTCGACCGGTCACACCCTTTTAGAGCCTTATACCTAGATCGGGTAAACAAAGATTCAGTATGTAAAGGATATTCTATCAATTGTCATCTAACTCATCAAATAGCATTCAACTTAATGGCAGGTTGTACTGGTAAGTTAGATCGTTGTAACCACCTTACATTTGCAAAATGATAACTTTATGCTATACTGTTGAAACTCCTGTTACATCAACTTATTTGCCAGTAGCTTACCTACATACTGAGACCATGCTCGTGTATATTGAGAGATATGAACACCATGTACAGGTGACAATGGTGTAGCTACGTAAATACGGACAAGCTGCAGCTAAACCGTTTGTCACATATGCTTTCTCTTCCTAGGCACCTGATCCCACCTCTGGTGTGTTCAGGGGTCCGTGTTTGCCCAACTATCTATTTTGTATTGCTTGTGGGAGTTATGAGATTGATCACTGTTCGATATCTTCACCTTTCATAGTGGAGCTGTTACTTTGCAGTCAGCATCAATGTTCAACAAAATATCCAAATTTGAAGCAGATGTCTTTTGTTTCGACTTCACTGGGACATATCAGTGAAAATGAGTATTGTTAATACCGAGCGAAGCTCGGACGGGCCGAAGGCCCGTCCGCGAAGCAAGGCTCTAAAGGTAACACGTATGTAAAAGAAAAAAGTCAAAATCAGCAAAAGAAAAAGAGATAATTTCTATATACGTTCACTGAAATTTTCGTGATCCATATGGGCGCCGCCATTAATTTTTTCATTACCTGCTTCAACAGTTATTCGTGTTTTATTTTGAATGCCAATAATAGAAGACTCTGACGTGCAATTCGTAATTTAAACACTCAGTTTGTTCAAAGTGAATAGTATAATTACCATTGTAACAGGTTTTAGCAAATAAATACATATAAAACCGTAATACGACTAAATAGATGAACGAGTTCATGAGTTTCTTTGATTAAGAATATACGATAAAATTACGGTTACTTTTTTTTAACATTTTGAAGTTATTGGTTAATTTTGCTTAGTTTTAACGGCCTTTTTCATTGCATACGGAATGTATTATTGTTGTTTATAATTGTTTGCTTTGAAATGAGAAAAAAAACGAGGCTAAATGTGACGTCACACGATTTACGTCACATTGCGTTTTATTTCCCGCGTTCAATGAATAGGCGGATCGTGTAAAACTGTTGTCCCCATATAAACTCCTTTAATATTGAGATGTTATTGGGGGTTTAGCGCAAGGAAATTTCATTCAATATATATATTCTTAAATGAATAATATTCTACCGTACTTTACGGAATTATGATTACCACTCGGGACACGGAGTTACGTGTATGTTTCGCTCGGCCCAACGGTCACAGCGTATACATATTAGATAAAACGTCTTTGATAAATCGAAATGTCGACTTGTATGCTCTGTCAGCGCGGGTTCGAATCCTACTCGCACCGGTAAGTGAGAAAGTTTCCCAGTTTACTTTCGGAAGGTCGGTGGTCTCTTCCCAGGTACATTGTATCTGGGTTCTCTTTTCCACCAATAAAAACTGGGCGCCACCATATAACTGAAAAATTGTTAAGTGTGGCGGAAAACATCAATCAATCAATCAAGCGACTTGTATGATGTAAGGGGAAATGTTACACAGACCATATTATAGCGAGCGAAGCTCGCGTCGCGAAGCGACGAGACGAGCTCGCTCCAATGATTACGCAATGGAGTCACGTGGTTTTCTCTTCATCAGCTGAAAAATGATGGGGACTACCCATAATGCCTCCGGAAAAATGTCGCCGTCACTGCGGTATACTTCATTGACATCCCCGTAGATAAAACAAATAGATAGTTTGGAAAGTACCACACATGATTTTAAATTCCAAACAAGCTTTCCCATACCTTCGTACGTTTTGTTGTGGATAATTGATTGGTTTGAAAGAAAATAATATAGCAGTTGATGATGGCGTCACAATGCACTGTTTACATCAACTGCGTTATATTTCCCGCGTTAAATGAAATGCCTAAAGTCGTGTTGTAAGATGTCATGGGTCTTCGCTCGTCTCAACGGTCACACCGTATACATATTAAACGTACCTATCCGGTGGTTTCTCTCCATAATTACTGTTTACCTATCACCTGTCGCATGTATTATGTATTGCTTGTAGGAATTTTGAAATTGATCAATTCGTTATCTTCATGTTTCATGAAGTGATTTATCACGCTTAACGGAAATTTCATGATGATGATGAACAAGATGATGTTAATCATAAAGATATGTTTTTTCCAGTTCTCCAACAGATTATATGGCTCGGAGCGCTAGCCTTTTCTATTTCCTATATTTACTACGGTAAGTACCAAACATATTTAATTTAATGTAACTTAATTTTGTGTTTGCTATATGAAAATGCAAGAAAAAAAGGTAATTGCAAGTAGAGTTGTTATTATTGAAAGTTAATATTCGATTTGCTTATGACTGCTTTAGAATTGAAGTGTTTGTGACAGTAGAAGCACTACATGGTGCAAAACCCCGATAAAATTCCAACTTGGAATTAGAGTATAAACTTAAGGACATGCTTTTCTTTCTTCATCAGGCCTGGAATACAGCGGGGACTGCTACTGGGAAACCTTTGACGAGGACGGGAACTCTACAGGGAAGGAAAACCTAACTGCCTTCATACAAGCAGAGGGCGGAGTTTCGTGCGCTTTCGTTCTGTATGTTTTTCTGTGGCGGTTGTGGGCTTTTTGTCAAACTTCCAGGACCACGCGCATAACCAGGGACGATATCGAGGGTCAGAAGAAATGCGGAGGACTTTTCTTCTTCCTCAGCATTGGGATATTTTGGGCTAACTTTGGTGTGAGTGTTGCAGGTATGCGAGTTTAATATGTACATATTTACATGCGCGAACCTGAAACGTATAACTCCACAAGATGAACACCAGTACACAAAATGAATGTCGCGTCACCGTTTCGTTCTTGACTAACATAGGGTTAAACTATGTCATTCAGTCAGCTGAAACGCGACTGAACGGTTACAGATCTTGTACGTGTCTGCATTTGAGCATAGGTGCATGTTTGTGGACAGGAACCCCCGGGAATTCCACACTGACCGAGAACAATTTAATAAATACACTCAAAACTCAGTTCACACTAACTGACCCAATCGTATCTGAATTAGGTTTTGCATTATAAACGTAGCCGGTAAGACTGTCCTGGAACATACAAATGCCTATGATATACAAGGCAAAGATAACGAACAGTGATCAATCTCATAACTCCTACAAGCAATACAAAATAGATAGTTGGGCAAACACGGACTCCTGGACACACCAGAGGTGGGATCAGGTGCCTAGGAGGAGTAAGCATCCCCTGTTGATATATTTCTAATTCAAAACATTGGGAATAAAATACTGAATATCTACCATAGACGGCAACATCTTAAAGATTGTTCAATCTCAATGTGATTAATATTGTTTCTAGAAGAAATTGACTAGGATTTCTAGAAATGCAGTGCCCGCATCCACCCTTCTGTACTTGATATGGTATTGGATCAATGATTTTAAAAAATCTGGTTTCTATGTAGGATTTGTTTATTTAGTTGAAATAAAAACAATCTTAAGTAAGATACTTTGTAAAAATTACACACCGAATTCCCTGAGTTTTACACATCTAAAAGTACAGGAAAAGGGGAGGGGATCCTGTCCACAAGCACCTGCGATTTTTAGATGAGCAATCTGCACGGGAACATTTATACGATCGTACAGGAGGATATTTTAGATTTTCTTTGCCTGTCTTGAATCGTTGAAAAAAGCGCAGATACAGTGCTACGTGGTCACATTCTCCCATTGTCTATATTTTCATAGACCTGGTCCCGCCTCTAGTGTGTCCAGGGGTCCGTGTTTGCCCAACTATCTATTTTGTATTGCTTGCAGGAGTTATGAGATTGATCACTGTTCGTTATCTTTGCCTTTCATATGACAAAGTTCTTGATTTCACGTTTGTTAAAATCTTGGCCCCAGGGGTAGGGCGGGACCACAATAGAGAATCAAGTTATACAATCGGATGTATAGGGGAAATCTTTAATCTTCTCAAGAATCACCTAGCAAGAACATTTTAAAACGTGGCAGTTTTCTGACATTGTGCTGCTTCAGGTTTGTTAGAATCGGTAATAGGGAGGGGCCACGATAAGTAATCAATCTTTGATATACGAATATATACGGAAATCCTTAAACATCTTTTCAACAAATTTACCAGGTGGCTTCCTGACATAGTGTGGATTCAAGTTTCGTAAAATCATTGCCCCGGTGGCATGGCGGGGGCACAATATGGAATCAAATTTTTACCATGGAAATATGTAGGGACAATCTTTAAATATGGATGAGCGATGTAGCCCTGTATCTCTTGTATGCTGATCCAGTCGTGGTTATATGTACATGCCATGAAATTAAATGCATTGTTTAACGTTTAACTGAGATAAAATTTGCTAGCAAAATTAAGCTATAATCAGTATCTTAGAACACGAGAATGGATTTCCAATACGTAACAACATTTAATTTGAATTGCATTTTGAAAACTTGAAATGTTTTAGGAGCAGCAAAAATATTTAGCCTGTATGACAGTAAGGACACCTCTGACGGCAAAACCTACATCATTCAGTGTCATCCAGATTTCTACTGGTTCTACCATAACGCCGAAAAAGGTCATCTGGCTGTCCTTGTTCCATACGTTGCCTACGTTCTTTTTGGCTTCTTCTTCATGATCAATGTGCAAAGTAAGTCACCTCAAATATGTCATCTTTGCTTCTATATTCATATGATTTAATTTTACTTGTAACACGCAATTTGATTGGTTCATTTGACTTTATCAACATTCTTTATATCGTATCAACAAAATTGCTGTTAAGTCGCGCTCTATGACCTCCTAGAATTGACGTAACAAGGTGTGTGATAATAATAACAGCAATAATAATGATAACGATAAGATTTTAAATTAAAAGTTTGGCTGTTCAGTTTTTATTTTGTCGATTCAGCGGTATTTTTCAGCGGCATATCAAATTCATTATTTTCTTTAGAATTATTTGTTAGATAATTACATTGACGGTTTACTATGTTAAAATATAAGGCATGTAAATAATTCTTACTCATAAAGTACGTCGAGACTCACGGTTTATAATGCGTAAACTGTCGCAACTTACATCATATTGCATAAAAGGAGTGAAAATTGTTTGTATGTCTTAATCATTTATCTCTCACAATACATGCAATATGTAAAAAAAATATCCTTAAATAGATGAAAGAAAAGAAACAAATTGGAAAACACATATTTGCAAAAAAAGGAGAGAAATCTTTCTATTGTTTGACGCACAATGGTCACGTTGTGATCTTGTTCAGCACAAACAATGTGCAAATTTGAATCAGACTTAGCACAAATCATCACGAGAGAGTTTCAAGTATGTTAATTCCAGAGTCCATGTTCTTTTCTTCTTTTTAAGAACTAGTGAGCAAAAAATACGAAACTTAAGTCAAAGCAAATACACAAATTCCAATTGGTGACTCCTATTGTCAGCATGTGGCCAGAACAGGCATATGGATTGCGAAGGTAACAATCAGTGATCAATGTATACATACCGTATACAATTTTGATGCACCAGATGCGCATTTTGACAAAAAATGTCTCATCAGCGATGCTCAATCTCATAACACCTATAAGCATTAGCCAATACAAAATAGAGAGTTGGGCAAACACGAACCCCTCTATATACCAGAGGTGGGATCAGGTGCCTAGAAAGAGTAAGCATCCCCTGTGGACCGGTCACACCCACCATGATTTCTATATCTTCATCAGGTAAACGGAGTTATCCGTAGTCAAAATAAGTGTACGAAGAACAGCATAATAATCGGTATGAAACACGGCAGACAGCACCTTCAACTTGTGTGTCAGTAGCCAGCCTCGATTTAAAAACTGATCATGCACAGAATATGCTCTTCCTTTGATATATATACACACCATATGAAGGTGATAATGGAATATTGCCAGATAAATATAGGAAGTTGATGATGGAGAAGTTGAACTCATCCTGTTTGTCATAAAGTTGAGTTGATAGTTTGTGGTAAATGTCTATCTTTATTTCATACATGTACTTGCATAAATTGGTCTTCGTTGAATTTTAGAATTAGGTAAACTTTTAGTGGTTCTGGAATTAGAGTAAAGCTGACAGTTCAAACATTTTGTAAATTTGAGGGCCTTCTAAAAACTAAGAAGATATTTTCAGCCCCATTCTTAAATTAGCCAAGACCTGATATATCAACATTTCAGAATCGTTTTAGATAAATTTTTATATTACAAAAGTCAGATACAACTAAATAAATATCGCATTTTTTATTTGCAATAATGAGAGTGAGGAAATATCATGATTGAACAATATCCGGACACATACTTCAAATAAATAATTGTGGCAACCATTTTCTCTATAAACACTCCCCAGGCCTTTCCACCTTGTACATGTGGGATTGAGGACTCTAGAAAAAAACCCATCTAACTAACAATCCAACTTTTAAGTACCCCCTTTCGAAGACAACGAGAAGATCACCGAATCAAAACCCCAGGTACTGCATTTCCATACGAATGCAATGATAATGTATACAATGTAGGATTTGACTAGTCCACAAGGAAATAACGTTAATGTGACTGGACTTTTTCCAAATGCACTCGGTTGCCCTCAACAACACTAGTAGAACTTATCTACACAGTCAAAATCATTGCAAAAGTTGTCACGCATAAAGTATGTATTTCATTTCACAGAGAAATGGTCTTTACACCGGAAGTGGCGTCAGTGGGTTAGACTTCTTGACGCTGACCATGATGGCATCATTAGGCCAGAAGACATGGAGAAAACCAACGCCAAGCTGGAGCAAATCCGAAGACTCGTCGGAGCGAGACAGTCACCCCTGTCAGCAGAAGACCAGAGGAAATGGTGGAACGACAACATTTTCAAAGGCGGACCCGGAAAACCTATATCATTGCACGATTACACTTCATTTTTGGAGGGATCTATGGTGTCCGTAAACAATCCGCATGAAAATGCCAACAAAATGAGACCAGTCATTACGGGATTTTTCAATTTCTTCTCAACCGATGAATATCGCAAGAAAAATCTCATTATCTGTGAAGATGACTTTATCAGGTTTTGGAGAATTCTCGCAGACATCGATGAACAGCACTGCAGGGAGATGTTCAACAAACATTTTCCAGCACCCGTAACAATGGCTTCTTTCATGGAAGATTTCACGGCTTTTGTCTCTCATGTTGATTTTTGGGATGAATATAGCAATAGGGTTTTCAATCTTCTTAAATTCCGGCGCACCGGCTGTTTCTGCAAAGTGCACATATAATTCATTGACTTGTAGGACTGCAGCGGGAGTGATATTAAGAAATGAATCGATACTTATGATTTATCGAAATTGTTTTCATAGATGTGAAGTGATGAAATTTGGTACATGTAGTTATATATTCTTTTGTTTATACATATTTTGGCGCTTCATAAATTTGCGGATTTTCCAAAACAAGCATGAAGATGGCAACACCATATCCTACACAGCATTGCTAAGGTTAACTAAACATTGTAAAGGTAATACAATTAGACTTCTAAAATCTGTTGTGATGTTGGTAGATTTCTGTCACTCGTTAGATGAAATAAATATTCATTACCCACTGAAAGGAACACTTTGCCCTTCTTATTCTCAC
Source organism: Ostrea edulis (assembly GCF_947568905.1). Lineage (NCBI taxonomy): Eukaryota > Metazoa > Mollusca > Bivalvia > Ostreida > Ostreidae > Ostrea > Ostrea edulis. The sequence continues at coordinate 67,634,478 of NC_079170.1, forward strand.
GCGATCATATAGATCACGTGATCCGACATGTATACATTCTAAAGTTCTTGCAATAAATTGCTTTGGTACCAGAGGAAAAAATACTTAGTTTGAAATATAAAGTAGTTAACGAGATAAAGCGTAGCCAGATTGATTTCAGAAATGCAAAGGAGAATTATAAGTATTCCTAACATCGTAAACATTTTACCAGAAGTGTCAATGAAGGATAATACATTTTGGGGTGTTTTCGCAAACAATGGTCAATTATAACAACCAAGATAGTTCTTATCTTTTCCAAGCAAGCTTTGCATAGGTACATATTTCCTCTTCGGGCTCCATGCAAAAGATTAAATCGATCCTCATCTTTGAATTGCGCTTAATTCTTGCTTACCCACGATTGGCTTTCTTATGGTAATCATTTTAGCGCATGTTTAATATTCGGTTCAATACTTCCTTTACTTGATCAAGCTATGTGGCGTACGGCAGGGTTGACCAATCAACATGGATGCTGACATGAGATGTAGACATTTCATTCCACCGTTGGTGTGACCAAGGATCCGTGATTTCCCCATGTTTAATGCTTATTTGTGGAATTTATAAGATCGATCGCTGTTCGTTATTTTTACTTTTTCATATATTCTCTAGCATTATATTCAAGTATACACATTGCATATACTCCCGTGGTTTAAAACACTGGGTTATTCTTTGGTTGTTTTGCTCTTGACTATTATTGAAATTTGTTTTGTGCTATAGTGTTTTTATTATTGATTGTTTTTTTTTTTGTTATTATCACGTTGTGGTACTCATAGTCCTTTTAAAAAATGGATATGAAAATTGAAGAGATGCTACTAGTGGACAATGCAGTGCGACACACAGAATTGATGGTCTTCAGTTTTTGATTCTGTCTGACAAGGGCTTTCATAAATTGTGATATTTCTATTGATGTTCTTTACTCTTATATTCAGCAAATTGTGTGATCATTATAACCATCTAGTTTGACAAGACACTCAATTGAATTAAGGCGTCCCATATGAAAATATAGTAAAATAGATGCATAAAATGGTCTTTATAGTGTTTTATATGGATAATATTTCATGAAAAATATCCGAGAATGAAACGACGTTTAAGCCGATACCCAGTAGGCTTCCATATATTTTCATCGAGGCATGTGTTTATCATCACGAGACTATCACGTGACATTATATATTTAGATCCAACAAATATGATTGTGATAATTGCAAAAGTGCAACGATATCGGTTACATGTAGGCTGACCCTTTTGATATTGAAAAACAGAGCCTACTTTACATTAACTGAAAAGTCTTGGAAGCAAGTTCTCCAATAGAAGGAAGTAAGTTAAAAATGCATCTAATGCAGCATATTTCTTAATTTTCGAAAGTATGCAAAATTATCAGATACGAAAAGGGGTTTCTTTTTGTGTCAGAGGTTGCTGAGCAGTCTATCATCGGGTCAAATGCTGTCTGAAGTGTTTCATACCGATTGTTAAACCGTTCTTAACACACTGATTTTGACTACGGATTACTCCGTTTACCTGATCAAGATATAGGGCTAGTAACGGCGGATGTGATCGGTCGACGGGGGATGTTTCTCCAAGGCACCTGATCCTACCTCTGGAATATCCAGGGGTCCGTTTTTGCCCAACTCTTTATTTTGCATTTCTTCTCGGAGTTATGAGGTTGATCGCTGTTAGTTTTCTTCACCTTTTATGAAGGATATCTACTCTTTGAAAAAAGAATTCTTGCATTCCTATCTTGGTGCAGGGTCAATGAAATTTTCTATTTGTAAAGCAATGAATCTTTTAAAATGATCTTTTTTGAAACCATTATTTGAAATATTATACTACGGCTTTCAGAAATTAGAATTAAAAAAACTTTCAGTCAGGAGAATAGCCTCAAAAGCTTTAGTCTCCTTTTCACAATTGCATGCATCAACGGCTTTTTTATTTGATGTAAAAGGAGATTCACTTTTTGATTATTTTGATTAACACGGAAGGTTACATGGGAGGGCAAAATGGTCTACCATTGAAGGTAATTCATAATGGACTGATATCGCCTTGTCATAGAATAATAAAATCTTAAATCATCCCCCACGGGTTGTCTCTTTCACAAAATAAACAGTGACCATATGAACTTCCTTTTATAAGATGTGAAATGAGATTTGATTGTTTCATTGATATATACGAAACTGAAACCACTGAAGCTATGTATATTTTGTCTGTTTATATTGGCGGATTGATTGATTGATCGCATCTTGTTTAACGTCCCTCTGAGAATTTTCCACTCATATGGAGACGTCACCATTACCGGTGAAGTGCTTCAAAGTTAGGCCTATGCTCGGCGGTTACGGCTATCGAGCAGTGGGAGTTCTTTATCGTGCCACACCTATTGTGACCGGGATATCCGTTTTTAAGGTCATATCCAAGGACCTGTGACATTCACACCTGAAGCTGAGCATTTGGCAATGGAACTGTCCCTACCTGTTGTTTTACATGTAACGACTTTGGTCTGTCGCGGTCTGGATTCGAACCTTGGCCTTCCGTATACTTGACAAACACTGTATCTCTAGACCACCACATGAGAGAAAGAGATGGTTTTCCATTGAAGGTCATTTAAAATGGACTGATATTGTCTTATGGAAGATTAATAAGAGATGCATCGGTGTTTGTTTTTTTATCTATTGCTTCATAACAATGAAATTTAAAAAAAATATTTTTATTTTTAAAAATCAGATTAACGTTGTCTACGGGTATTGTTATTTTGTCTTCAGGGAAATCCATTTTCACTGACTATAATGAGGCGATGTCCATCAGTTCTAAGAATGAACCTATCGAATTATACATGTCTTTATTAGCCTCGAGATTTATATTTCTAATAGCTAACACTGCTCGTCACAGTTTCTGACCTATTTACCTGTGTGTGGGTATATATACACCCATTCTATGTGTAGCTCTTAACAGCCTAAGAAAATCAATAGACCATTTCGAAAGACCCAGCCAATTGATTAATATACCTGTATGCGGTTTGGTGTTTAATTCCTTCTCTGTGAAATGTGTAGTGATTTTGTCTCAAACCCAGTCTAGAATCTCTACATTTTATATTCAAATAGTTCCGAAAAAACAACATATACATGTAAAGGAATATACCCATGTCCGTAAATGATATACCTCGGAATTCTTTTAACGGAATGGAGAAGAGGAGCCTCCCTCCATTAGCGCTCCCCGAGTATTCGGGTCCTGGAACTTCTGGTACAGGTTATACAAATACAGGAGCTCCGGGAATCACCACAGCAGAGCATGTTCAAGATCTAGGTAAGTGGCCATTTACTGTACTAATGTCAATGTTTACTGACAATCTTCTTTTCACCCCATTGATTTCCAATGAAATTTTGAAATGAAATGATGAAGGTAAGAGCTTGGAGATTTTTCAGTGAATATATGGTGCTGCTTTTCTAATATTCCTTATCAATTATATTTCATTGAAAACATAAGGTTTTTATACTTCTTATAAGTACATCGAATTTTCTTTTTTGTGTGATGTTCCATTTTTGATAAAAAGGTAGAGTATAATTGAACATTTGCAAATGGACAATAGGTAAGATCAAACGGTAGATACAATGCTATGAACTGAAATAGGTCAAAATGCATTTCATGTATATTGTGTAGTCTGAGAAATATGGTATTTATGTGCTATAACTAATATAGATTAAGGTTAATTCCCTGTTTCTGCTGTAGTCTGAGAATATGTTATTAATACTAAAATTTCACAACTTAAATGAGTGTATGTCCATGGTAAATAACATACTTAAGTAGGAAGGTGGGATTATGTTGTATGCACTATGTCTTCGCCAGTCAAAGTGAAATTGCTGTATTTCGTGCTTTCTGAGGGCTCTTGATATTATACACATTACTGTCTGACGTGTTTCATACCGTCAGACTTTGGCCGTTCTTGGCACACTTTTTTAGACTACAGATAACTCCGTTTACCTGATCAGGATGTAGGGCTCACGGCGGGTGTGACCGGTCGACAGGGGATGCTTACTCCTCCTAGGCACCTGATCCCACCTCTGGTGTGTCCAGGGGTCCGTGTTTGCCCGACTTTCTATTTTGTATTGCTTATAGGAGTTATAAGATTGATCACTGTTCGTTATCATCGCCTTTCATTGATACTGTAGTCAGTTCATTTCCATGCTTTAAAGAAAGTCAATTTTTCCTTTCCCTACAGACCCCCCTCCAGCTTATGATGACCTGTTTGTACGGAGACCTTCACCTGCTTCTTGGGAGAATAAATCCAATCCTTACAACAAAGATGACAGAAATGCCTGGGAAATTATCCATGAATGGTTTGAATTATCGAGTAAGTTCTTAATCGTTAGTTCGTCATTCTCTGTGATTTCTGGTTTTTATGAATTATCGAGTAAATTCGTAATCTACTTTGTGTACGAGAAATGTTTTTATATCTAACCCTATCCTTGATACAACATATTGTGAAGTCATTGGATTTTGTTTAGATCACGGTGGGTGTGACCGGTCGAAAGGGGATGCATACTCCTCCTAGGCACCTGAATCACCCCTGTTATATATAGGAGTCCGTGTTTGCCTTACTGTTAATTTCGTATTCTTCATAGTAGTTTTGAGCAATCTTTTCATATAGGGATCTAGATTTGTTTTACATGCTTGATCATGATGATGACGTTTTACAGAAGTTTGACGATGATGAGAAGCAAGATTATAATAATCATGATGATAACATATTTTTCAGTTCTCCAACAGATTATATGGCTCGGAGCGCTAGCCTTCTCTATTTCCTATATATATTACGGTAAGTCCCAAACACATTTAATGTAATGTAACTTGAATCTGTTTTAACTTACGTGTATGAAAATACAAGGAAAAATATGATAGCATGCCATCTTCAGAAATCACTCGATTAATGAGTGCTTGTTAGTAAGACTAGAATTTGAAAGTTTTCAACCACATGGCTCCATCGTCGCCGACTGCTTATTGAGTTGGATAATATTTTTCACTTAGGAGGACTAGTCCTCTGTAGTCCGTAGTTTTATGTTTCAAATTTTCCACACACCCCCGTCTTCATGTCAAATACCAACAGTAATGGTCTATTCTCAGCCAAAATTGTTACAAAGTACTAATAGCTTTCAAGGATAAAGGGAACAAACTTTATGCGTAAATCCACACCCCTCTCTATAATGAGTGGGCGGGACTCGTGCGATTACTAATTATTACCTTCTATTAGGATCCAAATAAATAAAAAATATTTTTAAAAATTTAATTTTATATTTACTTATTACATTTTTTATAAATTTTAATTTACTTATTGAAATAAAAAAAAATTTTAATTTTAATTTATTGAGTAAATTAGATAAAAATTATTCTTAAAATTATTATATAAATAAAAACTATAATTTATTTTATTAATTTTTTACTTTTTATTTAGTTTTAATAAATATAAGTTACTTCTTTATTTCATTATGATTTATGACATACGACCACATGTATGTGTCCGGCCATCAAAAGACGTGTTGGTACACGATGGTCCTTATTTATTTATATTTATTTATTTTTAAACCATGGGACAACCCATACGTCCCATACGGAGCATATGTATGTTACTACAACACACATCAACTTCACTACGTTGGTGCATTTGGGAGGTGTTGGAGGGTGAGGCTGGATCGCAATGAGATGGATAGTATTATGGCAGATAATACAGTCACCAATCGGTTAACTATATATAGTTAACCAATCCTACGAATATCAAACAAACAAAGCATTACTTCCAAGGTGGTCCATCGAATAGCGACAGTTACTCTACACTATTGACAGTACTTTTAAACGAGTTGAGTTACTGTAATTTATACATATAATTTACATCTTAAAATTATTATTGAATTAAATAATATAAATTTTTTTCCCAATCTAAATATCATTATGTTAAATTACTTTACTATTAAAATCTTAATTATTTACATGTTCTTGTAATTCCATAGATAATGATTTTAGGACGGGGCTAGGTGTTGTGTTTGTAGCGGTGTTAGATAATGATATTAGGACGGGGCTAGGTGTTGTGTTTGTAGCGCTGTTAGGTAATGGTATTAGGACGGGGCTAGGTGTTGTGTTGGTAGCACTGTTAGATAATGGTATTAGGACGGGGCTAGGTGTTGTGTTTGTAGCACTGTTAGATAATGATATTAGGTCGGGGCTAGGTTTTGTGTTTGTAGCGCTATTAAATAATGATATTAGGACGGGGCTAGGTGTTGTGTTGGTAGCACTGTTAGATAATGGTATTAGGACGGGTCTAGGTGTTGTGTCTGTAGCGCTGTTAGATAGTGATATTAGGACGGGGCTAGGTGTTGTGTTTGTAGCGCTGTTTGGTAATGATATTAGGACGAGGCTAGGTGTTGTGTTTGTATCGCTATTAAATAATGATATTAGGACGGGGTTAGGTGTTGTGTTGGTAGCACTGTTAGATAATGGTATTAAGACGGGTCTAGGTGTTGTGTCTGTAGCGATGTTAGATAATGATATTAGCACGGGGCTAGGTGTTGTGTTTGTAGCGCTGTTTGGTAATGATATTAGGACGAGGCTAGGTGTTGTGTTTGTATCGCTATTAAATAATGATATTAGGACGGGGTTAGGTGTTGTGTTGGTAGCACTGTTAAGTAATGGTATTAGGACGGGGTTAGTGCAATCTAATCAGAAATAGATCTTCCATCCGCTCCCCAGTTTTCAAGACATCACAGGGACGATCTAACAACATCCCATTAAGAGTCACGTCAGAGCGACTTTTGTATAAAGCAATCAAATTGCAACTAACGCCGAAATGTAAGTTAGGATGTGTTGTGTTTGTAGCGCTATTAAATAATGATATTAGGACAGGGCTAATATAGCTGCAATAATGTAGCCCTATCCGATTTTTTTAAATTATGACGTTTTCCGGATAGGGCATCCATAGGATCTCCGTAATGGCGCAAAATAATTTTAAGAATAACCGATGATTAGGTCCATGTAGTAGTCCCAAATGTTGTCTACACCAAAAGGAGTACTCACTTTGTGCTTGGGCATGTCTAATGATAGTGGTTTTCATTAAACATCATGTACAGAATGCAAAATTCTTCGTCTGCTCCGCTATCTACAGAAAAACCTAAACATTGACAATCTGCGCGAAAATGTAGTTACTCGAGCCATTCCGACAAAGAAAGGAAAATCATATGGTTGCAGAAATAACTTACACTTTGCTGTTCATTTTTTAACTTGTTATTAAATCTAAGCCTTTTTAATACCGACGAAATAGCTTTCGCCTCCGAACTTGTCCATTGATGTAAATACTACCGTATATGGCATATGCAAATAACTTGACAATCGGAATTTGAAACTTCAGTAAATCAAACATGGCACACAAATATGAATCGAGAAATTGGAATATATCGGAATTGTGGAAAACGGTAGAATAGAGCCTCACAAATCGTAAGTTGCGGGTTGTAACTTCATATATTGACTAAGAAACATAGAATAGCATTTTATTTACGTAAAGAAAGTCATCAAATGTTTAGATGATAGAAAATGTTGCGAGGGTGAATCCCTCCCGCATTTGCACCATTACGGAAATCCTAAAGAGTTGTAACTCCTCCCCCCTCCTCCCCCCCAAAATCGGAGAGGGCTACATTACTGCAGCTAAGGTTAGCATTGTGTTTGCAGCGCTGTTACATGATGCTATCGAGGAGAGATACTGTTCGTTTGATCATGTTTGAATGGTTGTTTCAAAGATTTATAGAAAACCGATAGAAATGAACATCGTCAAGCGAAACAAACAATATTCTTAAGTTTATTGATGACCTTAAAGGTAGGCGTGGTTTAATTTTCATGCCACATTTTAATAAAGATATCATGCCATGGTATTATATGAATGAAATAAAACCTCCAACAATATCAGATATACATACAAAAAATTAAGGTTGTAAAGATATCAATGAAATTTTTTTAAGAGACAGTCGGTCTTTTTGAACACTTTCTTTCTGAAACAAGCTGAGTGCTGAGCACGTGACTATCTGATAAACATATCATTTGTTATTTTCCCAGGAAATTCTTGGGTCAGTGGATATCTAACTACCGTTTGTGTTTTACACATGGTGAAGCATAATGAATTCAGTCTTATAGGCCATTATTCCAATATCTACAGTAGATGAACTCGATGTTAAAACTTTTTGGCGCCATTGTTTGCTTTTAGATCACGTGTAAATAAGGCGCGCGGAAAACATACATTACACAAATAAGGTCAGTCGAAGATGTCCGAGAGTTAAATTAGTAAGGAATGAACACAATTTTTCGGCCTATTCCTTTCATCAGAGATGAAATCAAATAGTTTAAGGAGCACAAGGTATCATATTTTGCCATTATAGATACATTAACAATGTTAGCTTGGACACATTTTTAATCATTATTACGTCTACTACAAGACATCGAAATATCTTAAAGTGGAGAATTTTCATTTAATGACTAATAACAAGAGATAAAAGAAAGAAATAAAATCTACAAATAAAGAAACGAAGCACATCAGTCTGGAATTTCCATTCATATTCATCTGATTCTTGAAAAAGTAAATCCTATACTCACCTGGAAGACACGTGAGGTAGTTCTAACGTTCCTTCCTTTTTATTATGTCGCCTATTAGCCACTTGGAAAATTCGAACGTGTTTCAAATACAAAGATTCGAGTGAGTAGCTCCAACTTTAAATCTAAAAAACGGCCTATCGGGTAGTTTTGAGAGGGAATGTCTTTCCTGACACCATACATATACTTAAGGTTGATTCAGAATTTTAGTGGTGGTTATGGTGGAATGAAAAGTTTAGACAGATAAAAGATTAATAGCGGGTAATCCCAAAAAAATTCCGACTTTGATGGAGGGATATAAAGACTTTTTACTTTCTTCTTTTCATAAGGCGTGAAATTTAATGGAGACTGCTACTGGAAAACCTTTGACAAGAAAGGGAAAACTACAGGGGAGGAAAACCTAACGGCCTTCATACAAGCAGAGGGCGGAGTTTCGTGTGCTTTCGTTCTATATATTTTTGTGTGGCGGTTGTGGGCTTTTTGTCAAACTCGCAGGTCCAAGCGGATAACCAGGGCAGAAGTGGAGGGTCAGAATAAATGCGGAGGGCTTTTCTTTTTCCTCAGCATTGGACTATTTTGGGCTAACTTTGGTTTGTGTATTGCAGGTATGTGATTTTTGGACGAAACTTTCTTCTACAATCATTGAACCCTTCCGTTCTCGAATTAAATGCCTTCGTTCGCAGGCCAAACATTTCCGTTCAAACCATTCATAGTTCTGTTCTAAGGCCGCGTCCTTCACCAAACCAAAGCATGCTGTTCGATATTCACAATTAGCCATTCGTTACGTATTTGATCGCTGGTGGTACTGACTTTAATTCAGCATCAATCGATTTATTGTAGATACATGTACACACAAAAGTCGGCCTGAAAGGAATGCTCATCATATGACATACAAATTTTACCAATGCCCTAATGTGACTCAGAGTGCATTAAGATTAAGGCAAATGAACTGGAGAAAAATCTATAAGGGATTTTCTATTTTGAAAGAAAAATGTATTTTGATTGTAACAACATGAAGTTCTTTTAGCATGGAGTTTTCCGGAAAATAGATCACGTTTTATTCCCCAAATCCAAAAATGATCAAACCAAATCACATTTCAATTAATGATGACCAGTTTTATTCACTCCACGGTTCCACTATGTGATTGAAATGACACGGACAACACATTCATGTTTAAGAATTCCATAATGTTTGATCAGTATCTACAGTGTGCCTAGGATAAGAAGCCATGTATTGTATGCCAGAAGTGTGTGAATTCTGAAAAGTCTATGGAACTTTTAGTAAATTTGAAATCACAAAACTTCTCAAATCCATCTCAAAACACATGATTGTTCAAGATCATTCCTCACAATAAATCAAAGGCCGGGCTTCTTGACTTCATAGACATAGTAAAAGGAAATATTCATACATTGTGATAAGTCATCTGAAACATTACTTTCTTAAACACCACGGAGTTTACACGCAAGTATTTTGAAGTTGATATTTAAAACATACTGGAGTTTCTTTCGTGATCAGGTCTTCAACAGTCTGTTGGATTTCCATGGACAAGAATTGTTCTCCTCTATTAACTGGCCTGTGTTACATTCTTAATATATCTAACTGCTTCTACATGAGAAAAGAAACCATCACGTGCTTTGTCATTCAACTCGACATTTACATATACCGACGACATTTTATCTATGTTCATTGATGTTAACGGCAAATTGACATGTCAGCTTTATGACAAAAGGAAGGATTGCAGCTTTCCCATCGTTGACTTTCCATATTCACCTAGCAATATACCATTACCGCCTTCAAATGCTGTTGATGTATCTCCAGTGATTTGATATGCAAGAGCATGCTCTGTGTATGATCAGTATTTAAATCGGGGAAACAAATACGTTAATGGTACAGGGGTTTCAACAATTTCGTTTAAAGTCAGCATTTCACAAATTATATTGTAGCTATAACGATCCAATTTACAAATGCAACCTGCCATTGGGTCAAAGCTGCCTGATGTGTTTCATGAAAGGTGAAGATAAGGGAGAGTGATCAATCTCATAATTCCTATAAGGAATACAAAATAGAGACTTGCGCAAAGACGGATTCATGGATATACCAGAGGTGGGATCAGGTGCCTACGAGGAGTAAGCCTCCACTGACGACCGGTGGCATCCGCCGTTAACCTTATGTCGTGATCGGGTAAAGTGAGTAATCTGTAGTCAAAGCAGCGTGTCAAGAACGATCTAACGTTTGAACAACATTTGACCTAACGACATCAACTTATTTAGAAGTATCCTGCATCAATTTAGATTGATCATACACAGAACAATATTTTACGCATGGAATCATAGATATATACACTGTATGCAGGTAATAATTGAATATTGCTAGGTAAATATGGGAAGTTGATAAAGAGGAAGCTGAGGTCATTCCGTTTATTATAATGTGAAGTCGTTAAATAACTATAAGCGTTTTTGTGCAATAAAATATCCGAGTACGAAGCAGATGTGGAAGACGTTGTAGTGTCTTTCTTTCTGAGTTCACGGATATATCGAATCAACATGAATGAAGATAATTGTTGTTAATTGATAAAACGTCGTCGATATATCTAGATGTTGAGTTGAAGGCCCCAGCAAAATGCTTATGTCTTCTCGTGTAGGTTTGAAATAGATTCTGCCCCATAAAAATATTTTTAAAAAACAGGCCAGATGACAAAGGAAGACAATTCGTGTCCATGGGAGTTCCAAAAGACTATTGAAAGACTTCATGAGAAGTTTTGGAGAGATAAAGATCCAACTGCCTAGATAAATCAACAATCTATTTGAATAAAGACTCATATTAAGGAGGTCAACATTTTGAACATTATTGGGAAAATACATCAATTATTCCGGATGCCAAACCATACTTAGAATATGGTTTTCAAATAAGGATTGGAAACTCGATTATACTATAATACCAAGAAATTGTGTGTAGGATTGAAATTCTTCAATACTTTTGGGATTTCATGTACATTTTCTAAATTCAATCGTTTTAGGAGCAACCAAAATATTTAACCTGTATGACAGCAAGGACACATCTAATGGCAATACCTACACTATTCAGTGCGATTCAGATTTCTACAGGTTCTACCATGACGCCAAAATAGGTCATCTGGCTGTCCTGATGCCATACGTCGCCTACGTTCTTATAAGCTTCATCTTCATGATTCCTATTCAAAGTAAGTCAGAGTAGTTATTTTCTTCATATATTTATTCGTAACAAAGCATTGATGAAAAGATGTGATCAGGCGGAAGATCTTAAAACCTATTCTCAAATTGTTTTTGCATCCTGTTTTGTGTTACCTAGGAGATTTCTCACTCATTGTAAATGCTTCTTCACCTTTAAGCGAATAGCTTATATTTTAACCTTGGGATGACGTTCAAGGTCTTGGCATGTAGATAGGTTTCTTCATAGTATCAGGAGTCTCAGTAACACTTTTTTCAATGTTAATAATAATAATTGAGATTAGTATAAGCTTCGGAAAAGGTACATACATGTACCTCATCGGCAGTTTTCAATCTTCAGTACAATGACACACTTTTAATATGGTTATTATTTAGTTAGACAGGTAACCAGAGTTTAAGAACAATCATTGGTGAATTAAGAACTAGGGATTCCAGTACATTTTATTCAACATGCATTAAACCTGTCATTGGGTCAATTACTGTCAGATGTTTCATAACAATTGTTAGGTCATTCTCTACCTACTGGTTTTGACTACAAATTACTCCATTCACCTAATAAAGATAGAGGGTTCACGGTAGGAGTGACCGGTCAACAGATAATGGTTATTATTCCTAGGCACCTGATCCCACCTGGTTTGTCCGGGGGGGGGGGGGGGGCTGTGTTTGTCCAACTCTTTATTTTGTATTCCTTTTTGTCCTATTATTCATTTTGTATTCTTTACTGCGTATGGTTTGTTATCTTCACTTTGTCATTGATCGCTCACATTTCTGAAGTACACATGTACCATCCATCTTCAGAGAATTGCGATATAAAACTTTCAAAGCTATATCCGAAATCCTCACTTTTGAATGACATTTTGTAAGTGGAAATTGATTATACTTCGACATATCAATTCTACATGTATATAGAACGATCTAAATCCGACAATTCTAAGAAACACAACGACGGGAAGCTAATGTTTGATTGAAAAAGTTGTCACTTATTAAGTATGCATTTCATTTCACAGAGAAGTGGACTTTACGCCGGAAGTGGCGTCAGTGGGTTAGACTTCTTGACGCTGACCATGATGGCATCATTAGTCCGGGAGACATGGAGAAAACCAACGCCAAGCTGGAGCAGATCCGAAGACTCGTCGGAGCGAGACAGTCACCTCTGTCAGCAGAAGACCAGAGGAAATGGTGGAACGACCACATTTTCAAAAGCGGACCCGGAAAACCTATATCATTGCACGATTACACTTCATATTTGGAGGGATGTATGGGGTCATTAGACAAACCGCATGACACAGTCAATAAAATGAAACCAGCCATCACGGGGTTTTTCAACTTTTTCTCAACCGATGGTTATCGCAAGCGAAATCTCATTATTGGTGAAGAAGATTTTGTCAGGTTCTGGATAATTCTCACGGACGTCGATGAACAGCACTGCAGGGAGATGTTCAACAAACATTTCCCAGCACCCGTAACGATGGCCTATTTCCTGGAAGATTTCAATGCTTTTGTTTCTCATCCAGAGTTTTGGAATGAATTCAGTAATAGAATCTTCAATATTCTTAAATTCCGCCGCTCTGGTTGCTGCTGCGAAGTGAATATATGATTTAGTATAAGTCTATATCGGGAGCATTGTTGAAGATAGAGGATACATGAATTATTTATTGAAATGGATTTTAAAGATTGTGTTGATATTTGACCAGGGCCGTTACAATTATTAATGGTTCCTTTACATGAGCAAGATTTATGGCTCACAACGGGTGTGACCGGTCGACAGGGGATGCTTAGTCCTCCTAGGCATCTGATCCCACCTCTGCTGTGTCCAGAGATCTGTGTGTGCCCTACTCTCTGTTTTTGTTCCTTGGAACATGTCATGGGATTAATCACTGTTCGTTATCTTCACCTTTCATACAGACATACACAACATTCCTGTTCAATATGAATATGAATATTTGGCACTTCATAAATGTAGCTCATTATTTTAAGTAAGGATGGAAATAACATTCTAACATGCGTATCCTCAGGCAGTACACAAAATAACGACCAAAGACTAACTCGAAAAGCGCCAAAATATGATAATTGCTGTGATACGTACATGCATGTTCACAAAGCACATTTCTCTTCTTTCTCTTACAGTAAAGTATAATATAGATGGAAAGTTGAAAATAACGAACGGTGTTCAGTAAGGAAAACAAAATTAAGAGTTGGGCAAACCCCTGCATATACCAGAGCTGGCATCAGTTGCATAGGAGTAAGTATATACTGTCGACTGGTCACACCCGCCCTGGGCCCTATATGTTGTACAGGTAAATACATAAATGCTCATTTTTCATTGTTAGAAATTTGTTATACTTTAATTTGTTTAGTATTTTTGTTTTGATTGTTATTGGAGTTTGTTTTATGTTGTCGTTGTTAGTCTTCCATGTCGTGTCACTCAGAAACGTTTAAAACACTGACATAAAAATAGAAATCATGGTACCCGCGAGCAATAAAGTGACAAGCAGATTTAGATATTTTAAGAACACTGTAAAAGATGATTCTATTTGAAAAGAGGTTTTCGTGGGTTGTTATATTTCTATTGTAAAGAAATTCACTAAATATTGTATTCTATATGGGATTTTTGAGATTGTTCGTTACATTCCCCTTCTCATGATTTAATCTATGTTTGTTATGTTTCATTGCCTTTGTTTGATATTAAAGCTCTTAACACAGGACCATTGTAAGTCATCACTATAAAATCCAAGACTTCTAAATCTATAACCTATTGTAATGGACCAACGTACAAACCAATTACATGTACCATGATCTGCATGTAGAAAGAATTTTGGTTGTTTGTGTTACGTCTCATATTGAGACGTCACCAACTGTAGGTGAAATACCAGAAATCTAGACCCATGCTTAGCACTCAGAACCGTAGTAATTAAGGTTTTTTAACATGCCAGCGCCTGCTGCGACATGGGACGTCCGTTTTCAAGGTCCTATTCGAAAGTCTTGTGGTTCTTTCTTCCATATGCCGAGCGTTTAGTGAAGAAGCAATCACTTCCTATATCATCGTCTTAGGTTTAACGCGGCCATAACACAATCGGGACTTGAACTCACTATTTCCAGGTTACGAAGGGAACGCTCTATCACTGATCTATCGCAACCGGCAGAAATAAATTGGCCTCAACCACATTCGATATATCCCAGTGAAATTGAAACCACAGTGTCTTCTGCATTTGTTTTGTACTTGTATGTTTATCACATATAGAAGTTAATAGCAAGTAACAACTCAATCTTATGACAAACGACGTGACGTCAGCTGCTCCATCGACAACTTCCCATATTCATGTAGGGTATTTCATTATCACCTTGATATGCTGTTCGTATCTCTCAACTGATTCGTTACTTAAGACCCCATGATCACTTAACACTCTATGGTCAGTTTAAAAATCGTGACAAGCTATTGACAAACAAGGTGGTGTTAGTGGAGTTTCAATAATTCCCTTTAAAGTCAGCGCTTCGATAAATGCTATGTTTGTTATAATGATCCAGTTTGCCAATACAACCTGCCATTATGTCAAATGCTGTTTGACGTGTTTCATACAAATTTTTTAGACCGTTCTTTATACATATTTTGACCGCGGAGTTTTCCGTCTACCTAATCACAATAATCACGGGTGTGGTCGGTCGACAGGGGATGCTTACTCCTCCTAGATACCCATTCCCACTTCTGGTATATCCAGGGTTCCGTCTTTGCCCAACTCACATTTTTGAATTCCTTATAGGAGCTATGAGATTGCTCTTTGTCATCACCTTTATTGTACGAAATCTCAAGCTTATGCGAGAAGCCATGTATGAGAAATTTCACAAGCTAGTATACATCCTCTACTCCTCTTAGATCGACTATAACTTACAGAAAAATGACTGGGTCACCCTGTCCCAACAATATGTAAAAAAATTCCACATCAACATTGATCCCCTATTGAACCCCCTACCCATATAAGGTTTCGATCCTTTATTTTGGCTCCATCCTATATATCTCGGGATAATGATTTCAACAACGCCGAGTCTGCACTACCTGTGAATGTTTGCTTATTGCATGGCCGATCATGGTAATGTTGCTCTAAAGATTAAAAAAAAAAAGATTTCCTCTACGAATTCCCATGTAAATTTTTGTTCCCAATTGCGGCCCCACCCTAACCCTTCCCCCACTCCGTGCAATTATTTGAATAAACATGAATCTACACTACCTGAGGACACCTGCTTAGGTATATTATACATTGCCTTCTGTTCTTGATATCTTCAATCCACAGGTATCTCTTTTGTGGAAAAGTAAAGCATTTACTGTAATCTGGTCAAATATAGTACAGTACTGATGTTAGATATAATACTGATGTTAGATACAGTATTTCGGCTTGAGCATCACTGAAGTACACAGCATGTAGACTACGACTCACATGACACAGCCAAGCCGAAGATGACATTGAAATTAAATTAACCAGTTTTGTTTGAATTCGTACCTCATTCTATTAACTGTAGCATTTGTTGTGTGAAACCTGGTAGACCAAAAAAAAAATATTAAAGAGGAAATTAAATGTCCCATCTCAGTCTAAAAGAAACAGTTTCATCCAGCAAGAACATTCTTATCACAGCGTGAACAAAGACAGTCAAGACAGATCAAGACCTTCGACAGAGATAAGAGACTATCCTTCATCTTCTACGTCCTTTTGTCCCCCTGTAGATAGTTCCCTTGTAGATCATCCATCGGGTTCGACATCATGTTCCTTTCGTAGATATTTCCCTTTTACCCCTGTAGATAAATTGTCAGTTGTTGAATCTTGTACTTTTGAGCCTGCATCTGAAATGTTCAAGAATGTTGTAATTAGAAGTATTTCTACAGAGCGATTCTGCAATGCAGAAGTTGTGCAGTCTTTTATGTGTACTCTTTGTCGAGGTGTCCCTTGTGATCCCTATATTTCAAAATGGAGTCACATTTTTTGCAAGGAATATATTTTTGGATGGTTTTCTTTGTCAAGTACATGTCCTGCATGTAGATCTCTGCTTGATGAGAGTGAGGTGTCCCCCCTCCATGATCATCTTCTTCAAATTTACGATACATTGTTAGTGCAATGTATTCATGCAACTTGTACAAAGTCATTTTTGATTAGTAACATTGATGAACATGAGAATATCTGTTCAATGAAAGGCTCAAAATTTCTGTATGATGTTACAACAAAATCTAAAGTGTTTAAATTACCTCTGCATTCTGTTTCTGCAAAGCATACACGCCATAAACGTCAGAAACCCATTATATCACAAGTAAATCAATTTTGTCAAATGCAAGAGGAAAATAAGTCAGATGACAGAGGAGACTCTGGTTTTCAAGGTAGTGGATAAAAATATTTGTGTACAGATAAACAATCTGCAAAAGAATTACTTGGATCTTTTGATATTAACAGGTCAGTTTCTGAATGTTGAAATATTGCTGAAATTTTGAGTGTCAACCCAAATGCTTTGTCTGAAAATGAATTGGAATTTTTTTTTCAAAAGGCGTAAAATGTGCTCCACTAACAAAAATAGATCCAATTCAGAAAGGCATAGATGTCACACATGCAGATATAAATTTAGGACAGTTTTTAGAGAAAGTTATTGTACGTAAAATGGCAGGGGTAACATAATAGGAACTCACACAAGATGTAAAACCTTTAGTTCAGAATGCTGAATCTATGTTTGATCAACATGTGAAATGTGACTGTGGGGTAAATCCCCAGTTTAAGATGTCTGGTAATTATGCTAGAACTCTTTTTGAAACTCCCCACTCTGCTTTGTTAGAACTTATTTCAGATTCTGTCAGGAAAGACAATCTGTCCACTATTTTGAATATATTTTTACATCTTAGGAAAGTTTAAAGATGTAAAGACCCTCTGACAGAATGTCCACTTGATGTACAAAACTACAAGAAATGTGCTGTTGAAATGGGGACTATTTTACTTAGACATTTTGATCATGTACCGTGGCCCAATTATTTACACAAAGTTATTGAACGTGTTCAGCAAGTTATAGAAGATCCAAATAGGTCTGGGTCAGTAGGGGCTTTTAGTAGTGAGGGCAATGAGGCTGGTAACAAACTTTTTAGACATTTTAGAAAAAATCTCTCCTGTCGTGGAAATACTTATGGAAGTTTGTGTGATGTATTAAAACTTCATTGGTTATATAGTAACAAGGCTCTTTTTAAGTTTGCTGAAGTCTAGCACAAAAACATTCGCTGTTCTTTATGTTTTACTTGTGGTCATAATAAGAGAACTTGTCCACTTCTGAATACTAGTTCGTAAATCTTCATATCAGTTTTACTCTAGAATATGACCATACACTGCATTTTATTTCATTAAGTGTTCATGATCAAAATAGAATTCTTTTGAAATTATGTAATTGAACAGAAATATGTAAAATTTTATGTGTTAGCACAGGAGGTATTTACATGCACATAACAAGCTTGTATATATATGTATATAGATCAATCTCATACATTACTTAGAAATCCATCTTCTTGTATGTATTTAGTTCATTATGCCTGTCACATGGTATACATTCACTATGACCATATATATATATATATATATATATATATATATATCAGTAAAACACACACACACACACACACACACACACACACACACACACACACACACACACACACACACACACACACACACATATATATATATATATAAAAGCACTAAAGTTCCAACAACACCCGATACCTAAAAGTGTCGGATCCACAACATGGATAGAAGGTCAAACACAAAAAATTATACAAAGCACTAAAATGACCAACGACACGAACAACGAGATTGTCAAATTTTCGGGACGACCCGTCCCTTCTTCAGGACAAACGATAACAATTACATAAAACAATTAACAATTATGTAATTGTTTTCGTTTGTCCTGAAGAAGGGACGGGTCGTCCCGAAAATTTGACAATCTCGTTGTTCGTGTCGTTGGTCATTTTAGTGCTTTGTATATATATATATATACATAGACATATACATAGAATGACAAACGACATGAACAATTGGAATTGTCAAATTTTCAGGAGAACCTGTCCCTTCGTCAGGACGTGAAAGGATTACATTATGGAGAAAACACAAATATAATTAACAATAAGCACTAAAGCTTGTAATGAATTTCACACTTTACCGACTGATACCACAGTGACCATACATGATGAGTTCACGCTCTGATTCTTATTCTTTTTTGAGTTAATAAAATAGCCTCCAACATGTAATCCGCTGGAAAAGTGTTTAGCTAGTTTTGTAGTATAGCTTTAGTGCTTATTGTTAATTATATTTGTGTTTTCTCTATAATGCAATCCTTTCACGTCCTGACGAAGGGACAGGTTGTCCCAAAAATTTGACAATTTCAGTTGTTCATGTCGTTGGTCATTCTAGTGCTTTATATAATTATTTTCCCTGACCATTGTATCTATTTAATATATATCCGACAGTTTTGGATACTGAATGTTGTTGGTTCTTCAGTGCTTTATATATATATATATATATATATATATATATATATATATATATATATATGCACATTGACAAACTACTATGATCTTATTTCTTTGTTCAAATAGTATACAATATACAACAAGAAGTGCTAACACACAGTAATAGCTCTTATAACAATTTTCTGTTAACTGTGTCACAACTGCACTGAATACGAATAAAAAAAAAGAAAGAGAAAAATTATGGACCAGGTATAAGAATCTATAGTATGGGCAAAGTATTCAGTAAGACTGAAAATGTGTACCAATTTGAGTTTACCACAAAATCTAGATTTTTAAAACTAGAACACAATTTTACATTTATTTAGAAAATGTAAACAAAAAGAATTTCTTGGGAGCATCTTGGCAAAATTACCATATACGTTTAATATTAATGAATACTCCAAACTTTCAAATGAGGCCATTCACATTAAAAGTGATAAATAATACATTTAGTATACACAAAATAATTTACAAAATCAGATCAATTCTGTACAAGACATTTTCTCTTCTTACCTCTGCCTGTCTTTGAGCATGTGGCGCAAAAAATGTTTTTTACGACTCGTGTCAGTATCTAACACTCCAACACAAAACTGATGTAACCATCTTTTACATGAACCTTCACACTGAATCCAAGGTATGGGGGATGTTTCAATAGATTCAATAATTCTACATTCATTTTCAAAATCACAAGGACTTTACCATTTGCTTACTGCTGTAAACAAAATATTGCAAATGCATACCACCACATATCATCAAACAATCGTCCGACAGTTTACAAACTGAATGACTAGCTGACCTAAAATATCTGTCAAACTGAATATTTTCACATGGAAATGTTTCTGTATTTAAAATTGAAACAGAATATCTGCTTTGAAGATTATCTTCATCCACCCCTCCAACAACAAATATGTATGGCCCAATCACTCCTGTTGAATGATATGAAACACCAACAGCAGGGGAATCGGCAAATGTTAGAATTTCTGTATGAAAATGCCTAATAGAATCCATCTTCAAAAGCAGTACATTTGATAATGGCATTCTTCGAAGAGCACTTTCAGTTTTTGTAACACAACCAATATATACAATATACTTCATACCTCTGATGTCAATAATGGTGGAAGTGTGATAGGCTCTAGGTTCAGATCCTGACACAGAGTTTTGTCCAAAAAAGACTTTCAAAATCAAACAAGTAAAAACTGTTATCATTGGTTACATTTTTAAAGAGATGAACCAACACATGAATTTCTGTGTGGAAAACAAACTCCACCATGTAAAATGACACAGGAATCAAAATAATGAGTAAGTGTATGCCCACATCTACCCGTGGGAATTTCACCCCCTAATTCTCTTAAAGAGATGACACATGGTGGCTGTATAATTTCAACAACACCTTTCTTGTCATTTAATTTGACAATATATAATTCATTTGACATGCAAAAACATGACACATTGAGACCACCCCAAACAAATAAACAATTTTGAGGTGAAATGTAAAAACCATCACTTAACTGCAAATGTGGAAATTGACCACCTGAAAGTTTAATTTCAGACATGAAATCAATATTGACATCGTTGTCATCTACAACAAAGGGTAATTTATACAATTTGTTTGACATGCTCCAAGTGCTCTCTTGCCCTCGTCTGGCACCACCAAAATATAAATATGTATAACTATTGATAGGTAATAAAACATGCCCTTCTGGTGGAAAATAATCAAATTCATCAAAAGCTGCACTTTTTCTTGTAATTCTCCCCAAGGGATTCGTTGAATGGGATTTAAAAGGCAAAGCACGGAATTGTTTGTAAATACTCATCATGCACAGGTAAAGACGAATGAAATTGAAAGCTCTTCAAAATGGAATAAACAAGCAGGAAAAAGAACAGATTTAGCTACCTAGGGGCCCATCACCAAGAGTATACATGCATAAATACTGTAATAAGAAAATATGTATATGTACTTGCAATTGCATACATTTAACGTATACATTTTAATTTTTTTTTTACTGAGAATTGAATTAATAAAATGGAGATCAGGACTGTTTTCTGAAAATTGCATCTCACCTATATGTAGATTGATTTAAGAAGTTCCTTCTTCATACAAATAAAAAAATGCGATACTTTCTACAACAAAAAATGTAAATCTAAGAACAGATATCAAATGAAAATCCCCTCTGAATATAGACTACATTGGTGCATGTTCATTTTCATTGATATTAATCTATCATGCATTCATGAATTCTTGCACATTATTACACTTATAATTTGTGACACTGTATCACACAATCTCCTCTAAAACTAATATATCATCAATGTAAAACTCATACGGTACCAATTTTGATGCACCAGATGCGCATTTCGACAAATAATGTCTCTTCAGTGATGCTCAACGGAAATGTTTAAAATCCAAAATAACTATGAAGTTTTAGAGCTAAATAGAGCCAAAAACAGCGTGCCAAAAAAAGTGAAGCCAAATTCGTCCAAGGATAAGAGCTATGCATTACGGAGATAATCCTTAATTTTGAAATGAATTTCTAAATTTTATAACAGCAATTAAATATACATCCGTATTTTCAAGCTAGTAACAAAATACTTAGCTACTGGGCTGTAGAGACCCTCGGGGACAAACAGTCCACCAGCAGAGGCGTCGACCCAGGGGTCATAATGTAAAACTCATACGGTACCAATTTTGATGCACCAGATGCGCATTTCGACAAACAATACGTTTAAAGATAATCGTCAAATACAGCTTACCTTGTCTGTAGAGAGTATAGCGCGTGGCTATAGCGAAAGTAAGTCTCGACGTTCTCGTAACCCGGAAATGTAGGAATTGTCGTTCTTGCAACCGGAAATACGGTAAAGATTATTGCCCCTACGCACGAGTTATCGTTCTTTGCAAAAGACGGTTTATATAACGGAAGTTTGATAATGCTGACGTTAGTTATAGTATATCACTGGTGTTAGATATAGTACGGTACTGACGTTAGATATAGTACAGTACTGATGTTAGATATAGTACAGTACTGATGTTAGATATAGTACTGATGTTAGATATAGGACAATACTGATGTTAGATATAGTACTGATGTTAGATATAGTACTGGTGTTAGATATAGTACTGATGTCATATATAGTACAGTACTGATGTTAGATACAGTACTACTGATGGTAGATACAGTACTGATGTTAGATATAGTACTGATGTTAGATATAGTACTGATGTTAGATATAGTACTGATGTTAGATATAGTACTGATGTTAGATATAATACTGATGTTATATATAGTACAATACTGATGTAAGATATAGTACTGATGTTAGATATAGTACTTATGTTAGATATAGTACAATACTGATGTTAGATATAGTACAGTACTGATGTTAGATATGGTACTGATGTTAGATATAGTACTGATGTTAGATATAGTGATGATGTTAGATTTAGTATAATATTGATGTTAGATATAGTACAGTACTGATGTTTGATATAGTACTGATGTTACATATAGTACTGATGTTAGATATAGTACAGTACCGATGTTAGATATAGTACAGTACTGATGTTAGATATAGTACTGATGTTAGATATAGTACTAATGTTAGATATAGTACAGTAGAGATGTTAGATTTAGTACTGATGTTAGATATAGTACTGATGTTAGATATAGTACAGTACTGATGTTAGATATAGTACAGTACTGATGTTAGATATAATACTGATGTTAGATATAGTACAGTACTGATGTTAGATATAGTACAGTACTGATGTTAGATATAGTACTGATGTTTGATATAATACTGATGTTAGATATAGTACTGATGTTAGATATAGTACAGTAGAGATGTTAGATATGGTATAATACTGATGTTAGATATAGTACTGATGTTAAATATAGTACTGATGTTAGATACAATACTGATGTTAGATATAGTACTGATGTTAAATATAGTACTGATGTTAGATATAGTACTGATGTTAGATATAGTACTAATGTTAAATATAGTACTGATGTTAAATATAGTACTGATGTTAGATATAGTACTGATGTTAGATATAGTACTAATGTTAAATATAGTACTGATGTTAGATATAGTACTGATGTTAGATATAGTACTAATGTTAGATATAATACTGATGTTAGATATAGTACTGATGTTAGATATAGTACTGATGTTAGATATAATACTGATGTTAGATATAGTGCTGATGTTAGATATAGTACAGTACTGATGTTAGATATAGTACATTACTAATCTTAGATATAGTACATTACTGATTTTACATAATATTCAGTACTGATGTTAGATATAGTTCAGTACTGATGTTAGATATAGGACATTACTGATGTTAGATATAGTACAGTACTAATGTTAGATATAGTACATTACTGATGTTACATATAGTTCAGTACTGATATTAGATATAGTACTGATGTTAGATATAGTACTGATGTTAGATATAGTACAGTACTGATGTTAGATATAATACTGATGTTAGATATAGTACTGATGTTAGATATAGTACAATACTGATGTTAGATATAATACTGATGTTAGATATAGTACTGATGTTAGATATAGTACTGATGTTAGATATAGTACAGTACTAATCTTAGATATGGTACATTACTGATTTTACATATAGTTCAGTACTGATGTTAGATATAGTTCAGTACTGATGTTAGATATAGGACATTACTGATGTTAGATATAGTACAGTACTGATGTTAGATATAGTACATTACTGATGTTAGATATAGTACAGTACTGATGTTAGATATAGTTCAGTACTGATGTTAGATAAAGTACAGTACTGATGTTAGATATAGTACAGTACTGATGTTAGATATAGTACTGACATTAGATATAGTACTGATGTTAGATATAGTACTGATGTTAGATATAGTACAATACTGATGTTAGATATAGTACAGTACTGATGTTAGATATGGTACTGATGTTATATATAGTATAGTACTGATGATATATATAGTATAGTACTGATGTTATATATAGTATAGTACTGATGTTAGATATAGTACTGATGTTAGATATAGTACATTACTGATGTTAGATATAGTACAGTACTGATGTTAGATATAGTTCAGTACTGATGTTAGATAAAGTACAGTACTGATGTTAGATATAGTACAGTACTGATGTTAGATATAGTACTGACATTAGATATAGTACTGATGTTAGATATAGTACTGATGTTAGATATAGTACAATACTGATGTTAGATATAGTACAGTACTGATGTTAGATATGGTACAGTACTGATATTAGATATAGTACTGATGATATATATAGTATAGTACTGATGTTAGATATAGTACTGATGTTAGATATAGTACTGATGTTAGATATAGTACTGATGTTAAATATAGTACAATTCTGATGTTAGATATAGTATTGATGTTAGATATAATACTGATGTTAGATATAGTACTGATGTTAGATATAGTACAGTACTGATGTTAGATATAGTACTGATATTAGATATAGTACAATACTGATGTTAGATATAGTACAGTACTGATGTTAGATATAGTACAGTTCTGATGTTAGATATAGTACTGATGTTAGATATAGTACTGATGTTAGATATAGTACTGATGTTAGATATAGTACTGATATTAGATATAGTACAATACTGATATTAGATATAGTACAGTACTGATGTTAGATATAGTACAGTACTGATGTTAGATATAGTACTCTACTGACGTTAGATATAGTACTGATGTTAGATATAATACTGATGTTAGATATAGTACTGATGTTAGATAAAGTACTGATGTTAAATATAGTACTGATGTTAGATATAGTATATTACCTAATGTTTTATTACAATGTAACGAAGGTATCGCAGAGAGTAGCGGGCAAACATCTAAAAATATACACTTGAAGAGCAACTCTATCATTCTGATTCTTTGAACCTGAATTACTTGATATGATAAGGGCATCACAAAGAGCAATCGGAATGATTTTTTACAGACATAAAGGGTGGCAAAATTTTCAGATCGTGTCAACGAATTTCAATGTCGATCTGCTTAAAGTCCATTCGGGTTGGGCTCTACGATTTTTCTCCTAACAATATGGTCCCGCTCACATGAGTCATCTTTACCTTACTGTTGTTCAGCTATTGTGGTTTAGTGGAATGATTCCTATGAAAAATATGCACCCCGTAATGTGGCCCAAAAACTAGCAGAATACAATGTCGGTGTATAAAGAGTCGTAATGCATGTATGGAATTTAAGGAATCTATATACAAAACATGAAGGCAATAGTTCAATGTTTATTGCCTAGGTCAACTTTTATCAAAAGTAGATAACCATCCAAGGTCAAGGTTACAAGGTAAACATTTTCTTAAGAAAAGAAAAACCTTCCCTTACCAAAATATAAACCCTGAGACGCACTGTTGTGTTTGCGGCGTATATATGTTTGCGGAAGTATATTTTTCGTATGCAATTTGCGTCTCTTGTACAGAGTTTCTATTACAGTTACGGCATACACTTCTTGCACACAACTGGCGACACACTTACCACAACTGTATATTTCATATTCCATTTTTGCTCTGGCACACAGTTTCTTGCAAAGTTGCTGCACACTCTCTTGCTGTACACTTTTGTCACAAATTTCGCAGCACATTTACCGGAAGTGGAGTTTTCGTATGCTATGTTTTCTCTGACACACAATGTGCAACAAAGTTGTAACACTCTTGCTGTACACTTTTGGCAGAGTCTGCTCGCAATTAAGAAATCTTACAACTGTAATTACCAAATATAATTATCAATTAAATCAATGTAATATTTAAAAAATCATAGCAAGTAACATAAACATTCTATTATCACCTGCATATGGCGTTTATATTTCTTAGCTGATTCGATATAGCAGAGCGTGTTCTTCGTATGATCAGTTTTTAAACCGAGGCAGACTACTGAGAAACAAATCAATGTTAGAGAGATTTATACAGTTTTGTTTAAGGTCAACATTTTCCAAATTCTATGGTCGATATGATGATATAGTTTGCCATAACAAAAAATCATTGAGTTAAATTTTGTATGAAGTGTTTCATAACGATTGTTAAGCTGTTATTGGCACACTTATTTTGACTACGGAATATTCCGTTTCCCTGACCAAGACGTAGAACTTCTGACAGGTGTGACCGGTCGACAAGGGATGCTTACTCCTCCTGGTCTCCAGTCTCTAGTGTATTCAAAAGGTTTCACCAATAAAATACTGTCATAAATTATCAGAGCTCATTTGAGAGAGTTTATTATTTGTTTTTTAAACAAAGATTGCGACTTGTTATTGTTTACAAAGTTTTCAAAAGAAATGTAAGTTTATTATATCTATCACTTTATCAATATTTCTGTATTCTTTAGGTAAAGTGTTCCATCAAAAAGTTCAATTTGGGATTATGCAAAATTAAGATGCTTTGAATTACTAAATTAACATTTCATTTATTTGGTTGTAAAGATAAAAAAATCGAGACTTTGTTTACATAACACAAAGTTAAGACCAAAGTATTGGTCTTATCCTTGCACGTAGAAGGTAAAACATTTGGTGTCAACATTAAATAGGATACATTTTTAATGCTTAACATCAAAAATTAAAAAAACCATTAACCGTGAACCAGTCCCTTTCATCCAGAAGACCTGCATGTGAAAACTCTCAGAGTGACAAGGTCATAAAAGTCTGGTCCAAGGTCACACCATATAACTTCTGTACCTGACTATCACGGAGCATATTCTGACAAAGATATAACACTGTAGATAAGTACGAGATACAAAAAGCCGTGCTATACCCAAGATTGCATGATACCCAAAATAAGCATATTCAGGAGACTCAATCCCGAACATTTGAATAAACAATCATAAAATAATAATAATAATAATAATAATAACAATACTAATAATGACAATACTACTACTACTACTACTACTACTACTACTACTACTACTACAAACAACAACACCAATAATAATAATAATGACAATACTACTACTACTATTGCTACTACTATTACTACTACTACTACTATTACTACTACTACTACTACTACTACTATTACTACTATTACTACTACTACTCTACCACAGTTACACCTCTACTACTACTACTCCTCTACTACTGTTACTACTACTACTACTACTACTATTACTACTACTACTACTACTACTACTACTATTACTACTATTACTACTACTACTACTACTACTACTATTATTGCTAAAAACAACAACAACAATAACAACAATAAAAATAATAAAGATAATGCCAATAACAATAATGACAATATTAATAACAATAATGATAATAAAGAATTCGTCCCATAAGGTTAAAGTTAACAAAGCATGTAACAACATTGTCCTTGTTTGTAAGGGTAAACACTTCTGACATATGTTGTGGTACAGTAGTGTGAAGTTTCTCCTTCACAGCTGTTAATATTTAAGGTAGGGGCTTGGTAGAACATTTACTCGATCTAGCAATGTATCTTTGTTTGTAAGGGTATTTGTGAAGTTTAAGAATCTAGTATAAGTACGATAATTCATATTCATGAAAGGTGAGGATAACCAACAGTGATCAATCTCATAAATCCCATAAGCAATACAAAATATATTTTGACAAACACGGACTTCTGGACATAGTAAAGGTGAGATCAGGTGCCAAGGAGGAGTAAACATCCCCTGTTGTCCGGTCACACCCACCGTGAGCCCTATATCTTGATCAGGTAAACAGAGTTTTCTATAGTCAAAATCAGTGTACCACGAACTGTCTAACAATCGTTATTAAACAGGACAGCTAACATTTGACCCAATGATATGTTGTACTGAAAAACTAGATCATTATAACTACCACAAAATTTGCTAAATGTTGACATTACACGAGACTGTTGAATGTTGAAACCCCTCCACCATCAACTTGTTTTTATACTTTTGATTCATTCTGACAAGGTATCAAGTTCTTTTTCATGTTTAGCCGAACGTTCGGCATAATATTCCAATGACTTCATAACAGATATGAAGTTTCATCGCCAATTAAAAGACCGAGGTTCTCTGAGTTTAAGGCCTTTTAACATAAGTGATTTCAGGCCCTCATTTTCAACTATATTAGCATCAACAGTAATGACATATCCAGCTGGACTACAGTTAAAAGAGGAGGAAGAACACGTAGATGGATTTAGTGGAAGATAGTCTATAGCTAGGAACTGCAAAGTTTGTAATTAAAACGTTTAGATGCAATAGTAGGAGTATATTTTTAGGAATTAATGATATGACAAACTAAACAATTATATCAGACAGTGCTGCTTGGATTACAATACTGAAAACTATAGATCACTACCAATGTGATCTGCTATTTTTAATCTTATCATGCTAGGTTGTCAGTTCTTCTGTCACAATAGGCTGTTGCTATGTCGTCATTATAACTGTCCTCTATATCAGCGTTAGAGTTCTCACATGCACTTCCATTTAGTGGTGCATTGTTTCTAATTAAAGGTTCAAAATTATAGGTCTAATGCAATCTGGAGCACAAAACAAATATTGTTTTTAAAGCCAATATTTAGTAACCTGTTAGACATATCTAATTTTAACGGCCTCATCACTCTTGTTAATAATCCCAAAGGGAAATATTCGCTAAAATATATGACATATAACACGAACGTAGTTCCTTATCTCATCAAAGATGACTCAGAGATCAGCCACAGTAGGGATTGTCAGCACTGTATCTCAAGCTGTGTTTTCGTATTTGTTGCTTGTTAAACAGAATGTTTATAATGAATTAGTTTTTTTATTAAAGAAAAAATATAAGGAGAACAAAACTGTTTTATATCACCTTCCCTTTTAAATTCCAATGAAATAACTGTTTTGATTGTAAATATTCAGCAAAGAGCTTAAATAAACTGATTCAATTATAATATTCAAGAAAATGCTGTTAATAAGGAACTTCTGGTACACTGTTTTGATTCTCTATTAAAAAAAGTTGTACTTTTGGTTCTAAATCCTTGCGAAATAGTTGTAGTCGAATTCTGGCACATTGACTCAATTCTAAATCTTACAGGAAAAATCGTGGTGCGTTTCTGATATGCTGTGGCAATAGAGAAATTAGCTTCACAATTCTGGCAAACATCTGTTTCACACTGATCTATTTGCCGGAGACTTCCGCCATATTTGCAGTAAAATTTGTATTTTGGTAAGGGTTGTCACACGGAATGTACATGGAATATGAAAGATGTATCACAATCCCAAGGTTATGCTAAAAATCAACGTTTTGGCAAATGTTTTAAAATCTGAGTCAAACTCGAACGCCAAGGTCATATGTTGGTTGACTTGGTAATGGTGTTTAATGTCTCGACCTTTCATTAACAAAATGCCGTTGTTGTTAGAAAATAAATTGATGTCTGATAGTATCTAAGGAATAACCTATTTGGAGTAAATTTGGTCAACTACAGGGTCAAATCGCCTCGGTATTTTCTTTAGATGTATTTTGAATTTCTAATTAATATTTATATTTTATCTGTGCTTAACGTATCTACCTATGATTATTTGTCTAATGACAAACAATATTTTATGGTGTTAAAATGATGTTCATAATATTTCATTGGCCTTTGTGTTATTTATTTTCAACTATTGCATGTTTGCCTTTCAGGATCCCGAAGAGTAAATTGCAATCTCATATTAACTACGGATTACTCTCAAAGAACGAATATCATGATAGATAAAGTTGAGGAAAAATAAAATCAATTTATGTTTTCTTCCCCGGGTCTGCTATCGATAGCTACCTTGATAGTTCAGAAGGTATTACCAAGGTATTTTTTTCTTAAAAGTAGCTCAAACTCAAAGGTGAAGATGACATCTGTTGCCAAACGAAAGGTATTGTCATAAGAATCAGAAATATGAAAAATAAGTACCTTATCACTCACCATTCAATTGTTAAAAACATGTTTCAAGTTTTAGATAAAAACAAAAATAGTATGCGCCCTGACTCCATTTACAAGGGCATAGAAACTTAATCAACACAAGTTAGGAATACAGTGTATTTGCATTTTGATATAATTTCGTCATTTTCGTGTTGTCTTCCTAATCTTGAAAAGAATTTGCTTTAATTCCATGTATATTTCCATATCAGATTTTCATCTCCTACTATTACCCACATATCCCAGCTACCCCAGGGGTCCTCTGAATGGAATAAACATAAATGAAGGACTAATCATTGGAGTCCTCCTATATGGTGCCGAGTCGTGGAAGGTGACAAAAGGTATTGTCCACAGACTGGATGTCTTCCAGACCAAATGCCTACGACGGATTCTGAAGGTCTTCTGGCCCAACACCATCAGCAACAAAGATCTATATCAGAGAACGTCAACATCACCAATATCTGAGATGATCAAGATGAGACGATGGAAATGGATCGGACATGTCCACAGGATGGGAGCAACATCAATCCCAAAGATTGCCATGAGATGGACACCAACAGGAAAGAGAAATAGAGGGAGACCAAAGGAAACATGGCGGCGATCAGTAGAGAAAGAGATGAAGGAGTGTGGATGGACTTGGGGCCGGATTCAGAACATGGCAGCAGACAGACAGAGATGGCGATCCGCAGTGAAGGCCTTATGTGCTTTCTAGCACGAAGAGGATTAAGTAAGCAAGTAATCACGATCATCATATCCTCTAAAAGATTTTGAAAAGAGTTCCTATATATTCTCATGTTAAATGTTTGATCGACTACTTTGGCCTCACCCTACACTTTAAATGCTACTTTGCCAAAACATGTGGTGGCAAGTTGGGCTAAAGTTAGCCTTGCAATTCGTTAGAAGGGTATTAAAAGTATACGGATGGACAGACGTCAAGACAAACGGACCGAAGACGAACAAAACGTGATCAGAAAAGTTCAACTTAGCTTTCATCTCATGTGAGTTAAGAAAGAAAACAAATCCTTTATGTCCTTCATTGTTTTCCTGTCGCTTGGCACTGCCAATGACATTCTTCATGAATACAATTTAGTGCAACATAATATCGTAGTTTAAGTGATACAAATTAAAGATTCTAAATGAATATCATCTAAATAAATGTGTCTGAGGGGTTCATTGTCTGGGCGTCCATGTGTTGTGTGATTCAAGGGTTCCTGTTATCCAAATCACAGAGTTGACATGTATTAACAACATGTACTAACAACCTTTAATAACAACAGTACTAACAGCATGTACTATCTGTATGTACTAACAGCATGTACTATCAGCATGTACTATCAGCATGTACTAACAGCATGTATTAACGGCATGTAACAATGGCATGTACTAACGATATGTACTAACGACATGTACTAACTGTATGTACTAACAGCATGTACTATCAGCATGTACTAACAGCATGTATTAACGGCATGTAACAATGGCATGTACTAACGATATGTACTAACGGCATGTACTAACGGTATGTACTAAAGGCATGAACTAACAGCACGTACTAACGACATGCACCAACGGTATGTACTAACAGCACGTACTATCAGCATGTACTAACTTTATGTACTAATGGCATCTATTAACAGCATGTACTAACAGCATGTGCTAACGTCATGTACTAATGGCATGTACTAACGTTATGTACTAACGGTAGGTACTAACAGCATGTAGTAACGGTATGTACTAACGGCATGTACTAACAGCATGTGCTAATGGTGTGTACTAACCGCATGTACTAACATATATACTAACAGCATGTACTAACGGCATGTACTAACAGTATGTACTAACGTCGTGTACTAACGACAGGTACTAACAGCCTGTACTAACAGCATGTATTAACATCATGTACTAACGACATGTACTAACATCATGTACTAACGCCATGTGCTAACGGCATTTACTAACGACATGTACTAACATCATATACTAACGGCATGTACTAACAGCATGTACTAACAACATGTACTAACAGCATGTACTAACAGCATGTACTAACATCATGTACTAACGACATGTACTAGCAGCATGTACTAACGGCATGTACTAGCAGCATGTACTAACAGCCTGTACTAACGGCATGTACTAACGGCATGTACTAACGGTATGTACTAACGGCATTATAATTAAACGGCATTATAATTAAATTTAGTGATAAATAACCATGTCATAGAATGTGTTCAGGAGTCAAAATTACTTGGTATTATTATTGATGAAACTTTGCCCTGGAAAAGTCATATAGAATCACTTATGAACAAGATTTCCAAGAGAATTGGTATTTTAAGAAGAATAAGATATTTTATGTCAAATGATGCGCTGCTGAAGATTTTTAATACTATGATTTTTCCACATTTTACATATTGTTGTACTATATGGAGCAATCCAAGAAATGCTGAAAATGTGAATAAGCTTTTTATATTGCAAAAACGAGCTGCAAGGGTAATTCTTAACATCAGAAATTTTGAAACACCATCTAATGTCATGTTTACAGAACTTAACTGGTTGCCTCTATCAGATTACTTTGTCTATAGAAAAGTCATTTTAGTGTATAAAGTTTTACATGGTTTAATGCCAGATTATTTAAATGTTTTTAAATATGTATCAGAAGTCAGTCAGAGGCAAACTAGAAATTCTTATTCAAATATATTGTATATACCCAGGGCAAAAACAGAATATTATAGAAGATCTTTCAGCATTTCAGGGAGCACAGTGTGGAATGCCTTGAGTCAAAATATAAGAAACTCAACGAGTGTTGCGTGTTTTAAGAGAAATTATCTTAGAGATTATCACCATACTTTTTAAGCTTCATTTTGTATTCTATTTATCTTACATTCATAATTATTTCTTAAGTTTATATGTATTCTACTTCTTTTAATCTGTGTTTATTTTACTAATATCTGTCTGTATGTATGTTATATGCAGGACCATATTGAAAACTAGCGTTATCGCTAAATATGTAATCCTGGTTAAATAAAGGTCTTATTATTATTATTATTATAACGGCATGTACTGACGGTATGTACTAACAGTATGTACTAACAGCATATACTAACATTATGCACTAACGCCTTTAGTTCGGGGAATGAAAAGGCGAAGGAAATTCGCAAAGGATTTTACGGAGATGTTTTAGATTCGCTACCGTGATGTAAATTAAGCTGTATGCAGTTGCTGCAATAAGATACATTCGGTCTCATTCCAAAAGAATACTCCACATCGTGACGTAAATCGATGGCGCCGTTCGCAGTGTGGTTTTTCTCGTTATGCTGTCTGTGAATTAAGAATGCTGTAAGTAATCAACTGAAATGTTATTTCTATTCAGGTTGCATACTTTTCCAGAGTTGTTGTTTTTTTTTGCTTTCAGAGATACTGAGATAAGAGCCATGCGCGGTTTTGGCTGGTATCCGAACATGTGTTCACCTTGAAACTCTTCACTTTTTAAATAATTTTGAATCGGGATATTATCTGTTTTAAATTGTTTTAATGTTGTAAATAAAAGTGTAGACTGGAGATGGATAAACGTGCGAAAGTCAGAGGATTGTTCTTCCTACATCAATCATTCTTTTATTGAAAAATATGTTATGTAAGAGAGCAAATAGTTTATTACAATATGGGCTATACCTGAAACAAAATACATAGATGTACATAGATACATTCGTTATAACCTGCATATGGTGTTTATATCTCTCAACTGAATCGATACACAAGAGCTTGTTCTGCTTATGGTAAGTATAACTTAAATCGAAGCAGGCTATTGACAAACAAGTTGATGGTGCAGGGGTTCCAACAGTCTCGTATAAAGTCAGCATTTTGCAATTTATATCGACGTTATAACGATCTAGTTTGCCAATGCAACTTATCATTGGGTCAAATGCTGTCTGACGTGTTTCATACTGATTTTGACCAGGGGTAACTTCATTTACCTGATCAAGATAGAGGGTTCACGTCAAGTGTTACCGGTCGACAGGGGATGCTTACTCTTCCTAGACACCAGATTCCACCTCTGGTATATACAGGGGTCCGTGTTCTCTCAACTCAAGTCAGATAGCGTTTGACCTAATGATAGGTTGTATCTTTATCCTGTATATTGATATCACAGCCTGTATATCAATATGGTATTGCGTTGGGAATATATTCTATATGTGGACCTTTATCCCATATCTTGATGTCACAGTAGTTATATGACCTATAGATGTAACTTATCCCATATGAGATTGCTCACTGTTCATTATATTCACTTTTCATCTTGATACCACAGTGGTTTTATGTTCTATATATTTACCTTTATCATATATATGGATTTTGTTGTTTTATTCATGTACATGTACTTTTATCAAATGCTATAATTTTTATTTTGCAAAACTTGCGATTTCCGGAAAATTTTCATGTCCAACCCCGGTATTTACACTTCTTCTTTTAATTACATTTTCCCGCAACAGCAACGTGAAAAACCATATGAAGAAAATAAATCTATATGGTTTTCTTAATTTCTTGTGCTCTTACAGGCGTAAATCTTGAAGAAGTTTGGTATTTTTCTATTTGAAATTAAAGCTCAAACTAGAATTTGTCTGTGAAAATAGCATAGATTGATATCCATCTGGCATTTAATGATGCACTTCTGCTGGAAAAAAATAATTGGTCTTTAATATTTTTCTCAGAAAATAAAAATTAAACAAAAAATGAAATCCTCCCACCCGCCCCATACTTTTTGGTGACCCTGGATGATAATCTATTAATTAAGTTGAATTGGCCTGATGTTGAATATTTTAAAACAGATGAGCCTTCTTTATGTAAGTTGCGTACTTACATAAGATTATTTATTTTAATAATTTATAAGTTTAAACTCTCTCTGTATTAATGCGGTTTACACTGAGAAGGTTTTTTTTTTTGGATGATTTTGAAAACAATTTAGCTACTTCTTCAGTATGAACTAAATACTGAGTTAGAAATTGTTACTCTTTGTAGTGTACATCTGTTACTTAGATAACTAAATAGACGTGGATTTCTTAATTGGTATATGGTGCTGTTTCCTGGGTTATGCGAATCTCACTTTGCACTTGGGGTGATAGAAAATTACTGTCATGTTTCGTGTGTAACGAATGACGTAAACGTTTTTTTTATTCCAGTATCTACTAGCTTCTGTTTGTAAACATTCGTCTGTTATTATAATGCAGCTCTTGAAAATTTCTTTCTCAAACAGATCCATTCAGTTGACGTCATGATGTACAGGCTGATATGTTGTGCTACATCTCAAGATGCCGAACCATATTAGACGATTTTAAGGAATTGGGAATGCGAGGAGTATCTTATCAGAATAAACGTAAGCATTTTCAATTGGTTGGTGGGCATAAATTGCCCTGCTTTTTCATTGATATATAATCGGTCGTCTTTAACAGTTCACGGAAACATAGTGTTGAGAGCCAGCTTTGATCTACAATCATGCATCTTGTCTTGGTGACTTGTTTATTTTGTTTGAGTGAAGTAGTTGTTATAAAATCGCATCAGGAGATGAATTCCATCAGTCAGTCTGCATTGTCTTCCTTAACCTCAGCTAAAATTTCTAATAGACTGAGGGACATCTTAAACCAAGAGAGCCTAGTTAGGTTCTCTATGACCCAGAGAATCCAAAGTTTGGTGATGGATGCCTTAGACAATAAGAATAACAGTTTGATTTTGAAGAAGAAGCTACACGACATAACGACAGAACTACAGTCTATTGAAGCAAAGAGCGAGGTGATGAAGGAAGAAAACACTCTGCTAAAACAGGAGTTAAACACCGTTAAGGAGACAATTAGATCTAATAAAAACCTCATAAAACAGGAGTTAAACACCGCCAAAGAGGCAATTAGTTCTGATAAAAACCTCATAATGGAACAAATTCAAAGTCTTAATAAGACAGGGATAAGTGTTCTCAGAAAACAAATGGAGGATGCGAATTCAAAATTCAGACAGGAATTGCGTATTCTTAAGGAAACAAACCAAAGAGTAGATGAAGAAAACTCCAAACTAAAACAAGAATTAAGCAACTTGAAGGATATATCTAGTTACAACAAGCGAAACATTCAAAACCTAAATAACATGAACGAAGCAAAAAGCAACTACAATGATGATTTCAGGTTACAGTTCCAGATGATCAATGACTCTCTGCAGAGTCATGATTTACAACTTCTAAATATTTCTTCACAACTTTCTTCAGGTAAGTTTATGCCGTTTTATTCTGATATAAATTATCTGCATGGAAATCATGTTTTTGTCCAGTAGGCATGGTGAAAATTTATTGTCCAGGTATGTGTTTTGTATTGATGATAGTAGTTGTAAGATTGATCACTGTTATCTTCACCTTTCATTGAAATATATTGGAATTCTTATTGACACTAAATGTGTATATTTATTGGTGGACTTAATTTTTGTATTCTTCTGAGGCAGGATCTATTCATAAAGTTCGATATATATGACGTATATTCGAAATTAAGATGAATTAAGAATTAAAAT
Organism: Ostrea edulis; assembly: GCF_947568905.1. NCBI lineage: Eukaryota > Metazoa > Mollusca > Bivalvia > Ostreida > Ostreidae > Ostrea > Ostrea edulis. Next base: position 67,671,287 of record NC_079170.1, read on the forward strand.
GTGTGCAAATTTACTCGCACAGAGTGTTATGAAATTTTACACACAGTACAATGTATATATATATACGACATAGATAATGTCACGTTTGATTAACTTTTACTTGACGTCAACAGACAATTAGGTCGACATCATATTTGTAAAAAACTTTACTCTGTTCCATTGAGAGGTTTACATTCGTTATTTGAAGAAACTTAAGTTATGCGAGTAGGTTAAGATTTCCAACAAAATATCACAGTGCACTTTGTGCCTTTACTTCTGCGAACTACCAATAATGGAAAATGACGTCAAGTCTCTGCAAGCTTGAGGTATTATGACGGGGAGATTGTTATAAACTTTAGACCTCATTTCAAACTGCCTGTAAAATGCCATTTTAAAATCTTATACACATCATATTCGTACCAAACTTTACTCTATTCCATTGAGGGGTTTACATACGTTATTTGAAGAAGCTATGGGTAGTCTATACTTGGATTTTTCAACACCTGAATATAGACTGAACTCTATGATTATGGATGTTGCCTACCACAGGCTCTATAAACCAGCACGGACTATGGATGATGTTCCTTCCAAATCATGCCGTCAGTTCCTTAAGCTCAAATTTACAAACAAAGGAATAGATGCCGTCAACATAAGCAACATTCTTCGTCATAAAAGGGTTCAGTCGTGTATTCCAACTTATTTCAAGTTCAAGTCTACACCCTGTATTTCCTACAGCTATACTTCTACTATTGCATCCAAACTTTTTAATTATAAACAAACTTTGCAGTGCTTAGATATAGACCATCTTATACGTAATCCACCAACATGTTCTTGTTCTTCATCTTCTTTCAACTACAGTCCAGCTGGATATGTCATTACTGGTGATGTTGATATAGTTGAAAATGAGGACCTCAAATCACTTATTCTTAAAGGTCCTAAATACAGAGAACCTCGGTCTTTTAATTGGCGACAGAACTTCATCTCTATTATGAGTTCTGTCGAAGATTATGCCAGACGATGGGCTAAATATGAAAAAGAAGAACTTGATACATTGTCAGAATGAGTTAAAATCATAAGAGGGATATTAAAATCCCGCATTAGACACACGAAAACAAAAGTACGTACCATCTATCCTTCTGTGTTTAGTAAACCAGAAGTGATAAAAGAATTAGATAGGTTACATGAGGAATATGTTTTGGTTCCAGCTGACAAAGCTAGTAACAACATTGTCTTTGTTTGTAAGGCTCATTATTACAACTGTATTTTAAACGAACTTGGCATTAATTCCACTTTTGGTAATCATACTTATACTCCAGCTGCCCTTTCAAAAGACGAAATTCTTCAAAACCATGCTTCAGTTTTAGACACATTTAATATTCCAGTCAATGGGTCGAATGTATATTAGTTACCATACCTATACTGGATTCCTAAACTACATAAAAACCCTTACAAACAAAGATACATTGTTGGATCCAGTAAGTGCTCTACCAAGCCCCTATCTTTGCTCCTCACGAAAATGTTAACAGCTGTGAAGGAGAAACTTCAAACTTACTGTGCGACTACATATGCCAGAAGTGGTGTTAATCAAATGTGGATTCTAAAAAATTCTAAAGAACTTTTAGTAAACTTGAAATCACAGAATTTTTCCCAAATCAATAGCATTAAAACCTATGACTTTTCAACACTATACACGACCATTCCTCACGATAAGTTAAAGACTAGACTTTTTGACATTATAGACAGTTGCTTCTTCAACAAAAACGGAAAACGGAAATATTCATATCTAGTGATCAGTCATTCAAAAACTTACTTTGTTAAACACCACTCTGATTCCACGCACAAGTACTCTGAATTTGAAATAAAAAATATGCTAGAGTTCCTCATTGACAGTATCTTCGTGGTCTTTGGTGATCAGGTCTTCCAACAGTCTGTTGGAATTCCCATGGGCACGAATTGTGCTCCTTTGTTAGCTGACCTGTTTTTATATTCATATGAAGCAGAATTTATTCAAAAACTTCTACGTGAGAAGAAAAAATTTCTCGCTGTGACCTTCAATTCGACTTTTAGATATATCGATGACGTTTTGTCTATTAACAATGATAGCTTTCATTCATATGTCGATTTAATATATCCCTTTGAGCTCGAAATAAAGGACACCACAGAGTCGTCCACTTCTGCATCATACTTAGATATTTTGTTGAAAGTAGACATTGACGGTAAACTAACAACTCAACTGTGTGACAAACGGGATGATTTTAGCTTCTCCATCGTCAACTTCCCACATTTATGTAGCAATATTCCATTATCACCTGCATATGGTGTTTATATATCTCAACTGATTCGATATGCAAGAGCTTGTTCTGGGTATAGTCAGTTTTTAAATCGAGGTAAGCTACTGACAAACAAGTTGATGGTACAGGGATTTCAACAGTCTCGATTGAAGTCAGCATTTCGCAAATTCTATGGTCGTTATAACGATCTAGTTCGTCAATACAACCTCGCATTGGTTCAAATGCTGTCTGACGTGTTTCATACCGATTGTTAAGCCGTTCTTGGCACACTGATTTTGACTGCGGATAACTCCGTTTACCTGATCAGGATATGGGGCTCACGGCGGGTGTGACCGGTCAACAGGGGATGCTTACTCCTCCTAGGCACCTGATCCCACCTCTGGTGTGTCCAGGGGTCCGTGTTTGCCCAACTATCTATTTTGTATTGCTTGTTGGAGTTATGAGATTGATCACTGTTCGTTATCTTCACCTTGCATACACGTATGTCCGAATATTTTAAAATACATGTAGTTTGTTTACTTACCCTTGGTTGAAATTCAGCGTGTTCAAACTGCGTTCGAAAAATATGCTTTTGAAATAATATACTATGTTTTTTACCAGTGGATAGAGGTAGGATTTATGATATCTTTAGAAAACAGTTTATCACAGGCAATTAATGAGGATTAATTTGAGATCTTTTTATATGAATCTTGCTTGGGAAAAAAGTATGATGGCTTTGTTTGAAAATATATTACCCACAAATGTGTCAGTAAGTTGAACTCTTTATAAAAACATGTATTTTGTACGCAAGTAATACTAACATTTTCCCCAAGCACATTTCGGGTACACAAGGATGCGGTGAGTTTTTTTTATAAAACAAAAAGTCAGCAATAATTGTTTAATCATCTGCTCTGCAACGATTTATGTGAAATATTTCAAACAATTATAAATGCCAGTCACGTGATCAACGAAGTCATGTGATATCACATGAAATATGTTATTATGTAGCTGAACAAACCTTCTACATAAATTTTTTGTACTTATAGGATACATCTCATGTTTTCAAAGTATACAGAATTATATGCATTTTGTCTTCTTCATGCTTACAGTAATTAATTTTAATCGTTTGCTCGCCGAAATTTTTCGATGATTAACCACAATACAGACTTAAATCTAATCCCCGATTTCAAAAAGTCTACTTAATTAAGTAGGTAGTCACGTGGTATAGTGAAGTCACATGCGCCCTTCTTCGATCAATTGATTGTGAAAGTAATGTGATATATTATTGAAAACTCAACTTTTAGGGGCCTAATTTATTCACCATGGTCAACATTTAAATCGATGTTGACAAATTTTCTGAATCTTATATGTTCTTGTCACCAATGCATACATATAGCGATGTAAATATCCAACTATAGCGAGGACTGCGTGTATGAAATCGGCAATATTGCGAGTAAATACTGTTTATATAGGTCGCTGCCTACAAACTGTTTGGTAATGCTATTCCTTTATAAATCTGTAATTGGCACTATCATTCTAAAACAAACAATGCAAATATTATTTATTGTTGGATTAGACAAAGTATAATACGGTACATTGTTAACAACTAGGCCCTAAGCCAAGCTACTGCCACGGGTACATTTCGGAAAGAAAGAAAAAGAAAAAACACACATAAATGAATTGAAATAATCAAAATTTTAACTGGAAATCATATTATCTTATTTTGATGAAGGAATCTTATCATAATTATTGAATTGTGATCTACATGTCATTAGGAAGTGGGAGCACGGCGTTACACCGATACACTCAAGATGTTACGAGTTCAATGATGAAATAATTTTATAATTCAATTTAAAGTTAGGAAATACAATATTCTATTATTTATATAATTATAAGTTGAATTATTTTGTATCTTTAAATTTTTGTAACTCTACCAGTTGGTAGAAACTGGAAGCACAAGTTATACCGGGTATGTTGCTCTAAGGTGAAGGTCATTTGATCGGAGTGTGTATTGAATTTGAAGACCAGAACAGAATTATGTAGTGCTTAGCTTCGATATACCCATGTTCTCGCAGTTTATCAGGGTCTCTGTCCAAGTGATTTTTCAAAAGGTGACTGGGTGGGTTTTTTTTTTTACACTAAAGTTCTTGCTGTAACAAAAACTTATCCACGTCTTTTTTCTCGTACCTTCCTTCGAAAAATTTAAAAATACTGTCTAAATCCCTTCTACCGACAACTAGTACACCCTTACACGGCACAAAACATCTTAATCCAATATTATTTACAAGCTGTTAACGTGATAATTGTTGTGGGGTTTTTTGTCGATTAAATCTAATCTGATTTTGAAATAGCTAATACATGTTTTCAATCCCGAAATCGCAAATGACGTCACACATTATGCGCGTAAAATAGCGAAAGTAAATATGTAAATCGCAAGATTTGAATTTCATGGCTTTCAAACTCGAAAATTACACAAACTAATTCATTTAAAATACACTTAAAGTACGTTTAGGCATGAAAAGAATTAATTTTGCTGAAAAATGAAAAAGTTTAGAAACATGCGTTTTGTCGTTAAATATATGAATTAAAAGTTAAAATCATAACCGACCTCGCAATGAAATGTATGTTTTCAACGCATTTCAACCCTCCAGGAAGCCTTAAAATAACTGCGTAGTCTATTCTTGTATGAAAGGTGAATATAACGAACAGTGATCAATTTCGTAACTCCTATAATCAATAAAAAATAAAATGTTGGGCAAACACTGACCCCTGGGCACACCAGAGGTGAGGCCAGGTGCTTAGGATGAGTAAGCATCCCCCGTCGACCGGTCATACCCGCCGTGAGCCCTATATCCTGATCAGGTAGACGAAGTTATCCGTAATCAAAATCAGTGTGTCAAGAACGGCATAACAATCGGTATGAAGCACGTCAAACACCATTTGACCCAGTGATAGGTTCCTTTGACGAACTAGACTGTAATAACGACCATAGAATTTGCGAAATGCTTACTTTAATCGAGGCTGTTGAAACCCCTGTACCTTAAACGTGTTTGTCAGTAACTTGCATCGATTTAAAAACTGACCATACGCAGAACAAGCTCTTGCGTGTTGAATCAATTGAGAGATATGAACACCATATGCAGGTGATAATGGAATATTGCTACAAGAATAGGGGAAGCTGACGATGGAGAAGCTGAAATTATCCCGTTTGTCTTACAGGTGAGTTGTCAGTTTGCCGTTGAATAATAATGATAATAATAATAATTCGTTTTGTATATCGTACACAGAATTTGTGAAATGTTGACTTTAAACCCTTGTAACATCACCTTAATTATTACTAGCCTGAATCGTATGTCTCGTGATGTACTTCATTTGAGATTCAAGGGTTTCTATTATAGATAGTTTATGGTTGATATCAGACAAAATTCTGAAAAATTTACGGACTTGAAATGTATATAAGATTTATGAGAAGGGATAGAATTGCGGATCATGTTTCATCCCTTAGATGCATATGGAAAAAACATCTTTTTAGAACATTTTCTTTTCCAAAACACAACAAAATATTATTTCATTACAATTGTAAATGCATGTCTATGCTATTTAAATTTAAATTCGGATAAGTCATGTCTCTGCAGTGTTTAGGTAGGGTAATAATTTAGGGTTATTTAGTCATGGCAATAAAGGGGGTGAAATCTGCTGAAGAATGACTTAGGTGAGCATTGTGGTCCATAAGCATCTTGTTAGTAGGAGATAGTAAGTGGTAGGATAAACGGAAATGTTTGAAAGTATGAAATGAGCCCACATACTTTTGTTCCCCTCATCCTTTTAAACGTTTAATTTGATTTGGTTGGAGGTACTCTTTTGATTAATAAAAGAATTGGCTTCATGACCTAGGGTATGTTGAATTTAACTACACGAGCTATTTGCTAAAATTAAACTTTAATATACAGCACTACCAGTCGCAAGACATTTGACCTACTGCCTGCATTAAATAGTTGACCTTGACCTAATATCTTAATTGACCAGTAGGTGTGTGGAAGCTTAGCTGGCTGCCCTGTAATCCCTCATAGGCTGCTTAGCAGCAGAATTAACAAAAGTAATACATTTTTGATATTTATTAATTGTAATTGATTGTAATCAGACACACGCTGCAAATTTACAAATATGATGGAAAGGGTCGCATGGAATTTGTTTGTGGGGAACAGGGGAGGCGGTCAGTATGCCAGTTTGACTACTAAAAAAGGGGGCCCTGTGTGGACATACATGTAGGTGCCCGAACCTGAACGGGTGATTACGTTCTAAGGGAGGTAGGGGTCTCTGTGCATCTCACCTGTCTCCTGCGTGCTACCTGGTTTAATTACCAAGTGCGGATCAAGCTGTAGACCATTCTACAGTTGTCGCAACATGCAACAACCTGTATATTCCCCTCCCTTGGTAAGAAGTGGATGTGTCCCCAGCTTTGAACTAGCTGTGGGCCCCACAAATTAAACTTTAGCAACTTATGCTATTTTCGATGAATATTCACTGACCCTTGACCTACTTGAGTGGTCATATGGAGGGTACACGTGAAATACCTGCCACCTGGCTTAGTAGCAGATGGGAGGAGAGTCGGTTTTGGCGCAGAATTAGTGATCAACTACCCCAAAGCATTCCCCAGTCCCGAAACCCCATAGAAAGATGCGACAATTAAGAAAGAAAAATTGTCCAAAGTAGTAGTAGTTTGAAAGCATCCTGGAGACAGCTTGTCATCGATCTGGAAACAGGCATGTTTTCGATGGCTGACATCGAAAGGAATCTGGAAGATAAAAATGCAACAACAGCACATGTAATACACAAATCAGGTCGATGAAACAAGAAAATGGGTTGGGTGGGTAAGTATTTTTGACAATGTGTTCAATCTAAAGTTTTCAGCAGGATGAAAAGTTAACTCGTTCCCCTTTAGGCGAAATTGTCTATACGGCGAGATAGTTCGAACCAGGTTTATTTCGTAACGGCACGAACTGTATTAACCAATCTTAATTAATTGTGGACTATTTGACATGCATAAGATAATCTTGATTATTTCTTATTGCTTGTCAAAATTTTACACGCAATTTGGAAGTTAATGTCTTCTCACCGTGTTCCTTCCGTTTAACAAACGAGGTCATGTGCCTGATAGATACACCTCATGGTGTCCAGCAAATCGTGCAATACATTTACATTACGATGAAAGGTGAAGATAGCGAACATTTATCAATCTCATAACTCCTATAAACAATGCAAAATAGAGAGGTGAACAAACACGAACCCCCTGGATATGATATACAAAAAATTATTATGAAGTTATGAGTGAACAAATGCATCAAAATACGCACATCAATATGTGCACTAATCAGTACTAACCTTATATCACTAGTGGCAATTAATCAATTATCGTGTCTTTTTTGCAGTGAGTTTGAATTGTCTGCATAAAAGCTGTATGCAAATTATACAAAGTGACCCAGGCGTGAAAGGAAAAGATGGGGTATATTCGATAAATGTCGATGATCAGGAAAAGAAAGTGTACTGTGACATGACTACAGATGGAGGGGGCTGGACGGTGAGTAAAAAGAAGTCAGAAACACAAACCGTAAGAATTTCAATGAAAAGAGGAACTAACGTTGTAATCATATGCAGTTATCGTTGGATATATTAAAAATCTAAGCTGTGCATTAAAACATTATGCTCAATACCATCGTTATGCAAATCAAAATATTGCGTAACTGTATGTTAAAATCGTAAAGATTGAATTATTCTAAACTTAGCAAAATAACCTGAAATCGACGGTTTGGTGTACATTCATATTTAGCTGCATTCATCATTTCGTCAATAAGATTGCCGCGTTATCTACACACATAGCAGATACATGGCGGTGTCAGATACTTCTATAAAAACCGCTCCCAAAGAAGCGTTTTAGAAATATTGCATCAAACCGCACGAATCTATAGCAGACAGCTCTGATATTTACGTTAAGATTGGGCCGTAATGTAATATTTTAAAGGCCAATCTACAGTGTATGATATGACCCACCAATAGAACAGTTATAAGATAGAAAAAGCATATTTCTTTCTAACTAAATTCTGATTCTGATTCTGATTAACTTTCACAGAACGTCAAGCAAAAATCTAGGGAATTATGTTTTAAAGAAAATATACAATACAATCAGATTATTACGTCATCAAAATTGAACTCTCTCACATATAGTTCTGAAATAGAACATCTAGAGTATTTTGAGGTCACCTGTCAATATATAGTACAAACGTAACATACAGTAATATGTACAAAATCAATTGGATTGTTGCGTTATTTTCAAATTTCGACGTTTGCAAAGATAAATGGAAATACAAGTTAGCTCCGTGGTAATCTTAACAATTCCTTCTTATGTTGGGATAAGTTATGCTGCCAAACCTAGTAAAATGAAGACAGTCGTTATTATAAGGTGGACTCTTAGACATAGTATACTTAAATGACGTGATCAGTGTCATGCCTGCCTTTAATAGGTGGATTAACCTCTCATTTAGAGTAAATAAAGGTCTTGAAAGTATCTATTTTGAACAACTTTCAACATCTGTGGAAATTAGAGACGACTATTTGTACTTAGTGTTGACGGCTTCATGTTTTCTAGAATACTACAAAGATAAGAAGTAATGCGTTATTTTAATATCTGGATTGTCATAGGCAGACCTCGAAATGAACCTACATACAATATATTACTTTATATACATTGTAAATAAGATTTGTACTATTTTATATTTTGCAGGTTATCCAAAAACGACAGGATGGTTCTACAGACTTTTATAGGACTTGGGTAGATTACAAGAAAGGATTTGGAGACGCATACACAAACTACTGGATTGGTAGGATTACTATTCATGTAGAACGATTGAGATAGAAAACAAATTGACATCAATGTATCATTGTGTCAAGTTCTCCAACTATGTCATCATGATCAAAACGGAATTCTAAGTATTCTTCCAATATCAGGAAAATTGAATGTGTAAATGTGCAATTCCATAAGTTTCGTGAAATTCAGTTGAATCATATTACATAGAAACCTCTTGCTGTGACCTTCAACTCTACATTTGGATAGGTCGATACCGTTTTATTCATTGACAATAATGTTTTCCATACACAAATGGATTCGATATATCCCAGTTAACTGTTTAATGACACCTCACAGTATTCCAAAACTGATTCGTACTTAGATATCATATTGAAAATAGATGTTAACGACAAAATAGTGTTTATATATCTTAATTGATTCGATGCGCAAGAGTGTGTTCTGCGTATGGTCGGTTTTTGAAACGAGGCAGGCTACTGGCACAGAGGTGAGAGGCCGTGTGATTTTGAGCACAATGATCTAACCACTCGGTAGATATGTATTTCACAGGTAATGGTTTGCTTGCCCTCTCTGGTTTTCACTGTTTTAAAATGCCGTCGCACTACTTTTATTTTCTACGTTGGTAGATTTTGTGAAATGTGACGAAGTGTCGTAATAAACACGTAACGCTCTATAATGTCGTATTCATATTTATCGATTTCAACCTGATTAATACCCACACAAGGTTTACACGAAGGTATATGATGGTATGATAATAATATACTAACCACAGCACATGATTGTCAATCTAAGTCACAGTCCGTGCGTTATGCTGCACCAATATTGGTTCCGGAAGCAAGTTCACCGCTATAATTCGAAACCTGGAAATACGTTTTTTTCCCATTCCGAATAAGTACTCTACACTCTGAAGGGCGGATTAAGTTCTCTCCAAATATTAAATAATTTCAAATAACGCTTGTTTGCATGCCACTATTATCAACGAATGTTCAATATCTGAACATGTACATTGAAATCAAATGAAAGGTAAAGATAACGAACAGTGATCAATCTCATTACTCCTACAAGCAATACGAAATATATAGTTGGGCAAACACGGACCCTTGGACACACCAAAATATGATCTAAAATTTTAGAAGAAGAAGAAACACTTCATTTCGGTAACAAAAATTATCTTGCATGTCTCTATCAAAAATTGTTATACTGCACACATTCAGTGGTTGGTAATGAATGACCCACACAATTTTGAAAGAAGTGGGGCGCTACACTTGTTTTAAAAATTCCGTCCAAACTGCTGTGTTTAAGGTCTCAAGGTGGTGAAATACAATCATGTATGTTCACACGCCCGTTACCCCTCTAGACCCGCCACTGATTGTACACCTTGTCATTGGTTTTTTTTTCAATATTCTTATTTCCAATATTCTTTTTACGTTTCTTTTTACTAAACAGGAAACGATGCAATTCACTACTTAACAAAGACAAATCAGGAACTACGTGTGGAGCTGCTGAGTTTTTCTGGTGAGAAAGCGCACGCCCTGTACTCCACATTTCAAGTCGGAAACGAGAGCAGTAAATACCGGCTTACAGTATCGGGATATTCAGGAACAGCGGGTATGAGTATTTTAAATATCATTCTAACTTATCATAAAGGGAAATACTGTAAAAACTTGCTTACAGTGTCGGGGTATAATGGAACAGCGGGTATGTATGTTGTATATATCACCCTAACCTATCACACATGTTGCATACAAACTATGAAATGATCCAAGCATCACATGTTTATCAGAATAATAAATAGCACAAATGGTATCACATGATTTATCACTATTTTGTATCACAGATGGTATTGTATTTTATCACAATTTCACATCATAATTCCGATCATTCAGAATGAATTTAACATGCATAAATGACCCATGAGTCTTAACTATCACCTGGATATGCACAATGTTTGGTCTTTAGAAATCCCTGTATTACTTTCGTGTTTTGATATAAATTTCCATTTTAATACTTTATAGATGATATATATATTAGTATAACCACCAGGCATGAGTTAACATTTTAATACTTTGTAGATGATAGATATATTAGTATAACCACCAGGCATGAGTTAACATTTTAATACTTTGTAGATGATAGATATATTAGTATAACCACCAGGCATGAGTTAACATTTTAATACTTTGTAGATGATAGATATATTAGTATAACCAGCAGGCATGAGTTAACATTTTGATACTTTGTAGATGATAGATATATTAGTATAACCACCAGGCATGAGTTAACATTTTAATACTTTGTAGATGATAGATATATTAGTATAACCAGCAGGCATGAGTTAACATTTTGATACTTTGTAGATGATAGATATATTAGTATAACCACCAGGCATGAGTTAACATTTTAATACTTTGTAGATGATAGATATATTAGTATAACCACCAGGCATGAGTTAACATTTTAATACTTTGTAGATGATAGATATATTAGTATAACCACCAGGCATGAGTTAACATTTTAATACTTTGTAGATGATAGATATATTAGTATAACCACCAGGCATGCGTTAACATTTTAATACTTTGTAGATGATAGATATATTAGTATAACCAGCAGACATGAGTTAACATTTTAATACTTTGTAGATGATAGATATATTAGTATAACCAGCAGGCATGAGTTAACATTTTAATACTTTGTAGATGATAGATATATTAGTATAACCACCAGACATGAGTTAACATTTTAATACTTTGTAGATGATAAATATATTAGTATAACCAGCAGGCATGAGTTAACATTTGATTGATCACTGTTCCTTGTCATAACTTTTGATTATTTAAAGTGTCCCGGAAGTCAAATATACATTTTGGTTTATCTTATGCATTTTTAAAAATAAATACCGATAGTAAAATGCTTTCAGTTATTTTTTAATCAATAAACGATATAATGGGCAAAAATAACCTTTTTCGTAAATTCACACCTTTACGATACCGAAAACGAGACTGAAAATGTAATACCGGATCTGACGTCACAACCCATCATTGGCGGTTTCTTCACAACAAGACGAGAGTATAAGAGAAGAAAATATTCGAAGAGAAATGGCAAGTAAGAGTAAGGGACGCCGCATTTGTACAGGATGCAACAACAGGCCCTCGGACACCGTTTCCGTCCATGTTTTCCCGAAGGACGAGCGACAGAGAGCAGCATGGACTCGATTTGTGAGACTGACCCGTGCAGACTGGACAGGACCGTCCCAGTATACTGTTGTTTGTAGTGCGCATTTCACGGACGGATGTTTCGAGGCTCAGTTTTTACTGATGAGAGAATTTGTAATTCCTCCGAGAAAAAAAAAACGCCTCTGCCCTGGTGCGATTCTATCGCTTTATCTTAAGAGGAAAGTAGACGACCTCAACCTTGCCCTCCTCTCTTCGCCCGAGCCTAAACCCAAGCGCCAGACTGTAAATAGGGTAGGTCGTGTGTAACTTTATTATGAAGATTCCATCGGTAAGAAAGATGATAATTTTATTGTAGTCTGTGACGTTTATTAACTTTTTTCATTCTATAAGTTACAATACACGTACCACATGACGGGTTTCTTACATGCCCCATCTGATAAGGACCCTGGATTAGATTGCCGTTTAAACATATTCTGTCATATAGATCCACTGACCTATCTTAGTAATGTGATCAAGAACTTTGCATAATCTAAATATACGTAGACTTCTATTACTCTTTTAGTGGGCAATATTATTTTTCCAACACGATTAAATGTTAACATTGCAAAGATACCAATTCTGATCAATCAAGTGAAGGCTGAGGGGTGTAGAGTGGGTGGCCTGTAACCCCTGTTGTAACCCCTACATGTACATCCTTTGGATTTATACGTTAATGAAAATTAAATTATTTCCAAAAATCACATATGATGGAAACCCCTCTTCACTAATTTAATTTAAATAAATCATGGGCAGATCCAGGAATTTTGGAAAGGGAGGGGGGTTATACCATTATTAAATTTTAGTTGTTAAAGGGGGGTTCCACCATCTATATGTGTGGGTGTTTTTTAGCAAACTTTTCTGATGAAAGGGGAGGGTTCCGACCTTCGGGATATCCCCCCCCCCACTCTGAATGATCAAGATCCCCCCACTGCAAATTATTTCAATATTTACATAGGGACATTTTATTTCAAAACAATAAAAGAATTACAGTAAATACATTATAAAGCACTATCGTAACAATTATTTTATCCTTTTTTATTGGGAAAGGTTGATGATTGCTGCTCTACATTTTAATGAAAATTCATCAAGGCTGCATGCCATAACGAAGGAAGAGAACCAACAATTTAAAATCAGCTTTCCGAAGTTCAAGGGTGGGGAATGCAGTGTTCGTAGGAAGCCTTTTGATCCAACATTTAGTAAGAATGTACTTCTAAAGATAATCCACTATCATAATTCATATGAAAATTAATTGGCATGACATTTTTACTATTTTTGCATTTGCCACTTTTCTTTCAATCAAGTTTAAAACAGCAATAACAAAGTTAATGAGAATTTTTATTATTTATCAAAATACAATACATATAGTAAAGAGCAATTTATTGATAAGGATATAAAGCATACATACAATTTTAAATAGTGTCCATTTATTCCAGCCCATCAGTCCTGATGAAGGAGACTTATTTGGTCTTTCAAGGGTCATCAGAACCATTACCATGCTCATTGCCAGCTCAACCACCTCCACTGTGCAATGATTTTTTCCATCCTGATAAAGAAGAAGCGGTTCTACATTTTACATCGAGGTTCAGTCGGAAGGAGACATCCGTGTGAATGTGAACAAAACGTAATACTAGCCATTTTGGACATTCTAGCAAAGCAGATAAAAATATGTTGGTCATACAGATGTGCTCTATTTTAATCTTGTTTAAAAATGTGAAACACCTTTATCTTTGGTTTTGTTTAAATCTGAACCAAAGTCATATAGAGTAGTAGGTGGTGAAAACAAATTTTGTTATTTTTTTTTTTTTTTTTTACAAATAAAACAAGACTGGGAACAACCATGATATAGGGTCTGACCGTTGGGTAACAATTTGTTTGGTCTTGCATGCAACAGTGTATTTTTGCAAATAATTTATAAAATGAAATATTAACATAGTATATGTAGTATTAGCTTAGTATATATAATAGTTGTAAGAGTTAAAAATGATAAAACTTTTTTTTAAATGGGAACATGAAAGCATGGTCCTCGTCCCGTTCCTGGGTGCAGAAACATTTTATTTAAAATATTGTTTGTGTAGCTGATGCTTTCTAGAAACTTTGTAGTATTCTGTTTTGCCAGTATTTATTTATAATTATGATATTTTTTACTACCATTATGTTCATAAATGTATTATTTTTTGACCATTTCTGTTAGAATGTTGTGCTTGAATTTTTTTGTATGCATCATGTATGAATTGCACATTTGTTTAAAAAAAAGTTGCTTCAACTAAATCATACCATCACTCAGGTGCATTGCATCCTTGATACTCCTCATAGGCAAAGGAATTCCGTCACAACACATGAGGGTAGAGGGACTCGCACCTTGTGCCGTAGGTATCATTAACACCATCAAACAAATTGCCTGTATGTTGTGTGTCTGTTGTGCTTGTAATACCAAGAAATGTTTGGAATTATTCACTAATGTAATGATAAACTAGCAATCGGACCCAATAGTCATGTGAATTTTGTATTGATTAAATCAATAAAATAATTGACTTGCTCTTCAATTGTTGCCCTCATTTCTCCATACTGGGATCAGTATTGGTATTATGCCATCTCGACCTCATGCACGTCTAAACACACTGATGAAAACCCAGGGTGTTCAATGAAGCAGGCCAGTTTCTTGTTGAATGACTCCCCTCTTCTCATCAACCCTTGGCAATTCGGTGCAGCATACACTTTCATTGGCAGCTGACATATGGAAATAGAATCCACATTGACACCTGAAATGATTTGTAAACCATGTGAATTTGTGAAAGAATAGAGAACTCAATAATGGGGAAAAGATAAGACAATTCTCCTCTAGATGATAATTTTTAAAAATTCTTAGAAAAATTGTAATTACAAATATAACTGTATAAAGGGGTTGTCACATGAGAGGATAGAAAAATCAATGTTATTTTTTAGCTCTTTCCCAATGAAGTAATGAGCGAAAATACACCACGGGAACAACTAATTTTGTCTGTAATAATAGTAGGCCTATTGATAATTAAGGGTATATACCATATCACTCCCTAATTACTAAGGGGTGGTATGGTACACACCAGTGCGACCACTAACATTGTTATTACAGACAAAATGACAGATTCCTGTGAATACAACGCGGACAGGCGTAATATGGTGATTAGACATCTGTAATTTTATCATTAAAGTAATTAAAGAATGATGTACAGTTAAAAATGATTGATCAATTTCGTATTTCCCAAAATTTATTTTATAAACAAACAGTCTAACGGCGCCTTACCATTCCGTGCTTCCGAGACGATGTTCAAGTTGTTCACGTTCAGCATTTTCCCCATTTATCTCGTCGAAATAATCGGAATCCATTGCAACTGACTCTTATTGGTAAGGGACGATGTCCTGTACGTCCTCGTTACGATAATCTTTAAAGGAAGACGCTGCAAATGATATGTGGAGGT
This sequence comes from Ostrea edulis, assembly GCF_947568905.1. Lineage (NCBI taxonomy): Eukaryota > Metazoa > Mollusca > Bivalvia > Ostreida > Ostreidae > Ostrea > Ostrea edulis. The sequence continues at coordinate 67,687,065 of NC_079170.1, forward strand.
CGATTTCGTCCACAGAAACGGAGGTATCGCTCGCATTTGCCATACTGGCCTGTTTGAGACTGATGGGTTGTGACGTCACACGTCATTATGGCTAAATATAGTAAAACCGGAAGTTCAGTTGATTGGTTTCGGGCAGGTGCAAAAACAGCTAACTTTGACGGGGAATACCTCGGTATTGAATGCACGCACGATCATAATATTTTATTCTTATATTTTCAAATGTATTTCTGAACCAATTTACCGTTTTTGCACCCATGACTTCCGGGGCACTTTAAATTACATGAGATATATGACCAATTTAGCCTCACCCTGGTATCTGAACTCTGAATCTAGGAATTTTACAATTTCAATGTCCACTAATTATGCAGGTATTTTGTTTCGTTGATGCAAAGCAGAGAATATTCTTTGATATTTTTTTTTAGATTTATCACTGTTAAATATCTTAACATTTTCAAATTATGAATCCTAATATATGATCAACTTAGCTGCATCCTTGTACATAGACCATGAACCCTTGGGTCATGATTTTCAGTTTTGGTAAAGGATCCATTGCTTATGAATTTCATTACAAATATTTGTTTTAACAATTACTTTATTTCAAAATGTTGTGCCTGTTTATAATTTTGGTATATGTTTCTTTTAGTAATTTCATTCCAACATGTTTGTAAATGTTAATAATTATCCGCAGTGGCTCACTGGTAGAGCGTTCGACATGTGAGTTTGAACCCCGCCTATGCCATGGCCGCGTCATGCCTAAGACGTTAACATAGGACGTGATTGCTCTTCAACAAACCATCGGCATTTAGAAGTGAGAATCACGGGTCTTTCGGATGTGACCTTAAAACGGAGGTCTCGCGTCACGGCAGGCGTTAATTAAAGAACCCTCACTGCTACGGCCCTGAGCGCTAAGCATAGGTCTAAATTTGTGGTACGTAACCTAAAGCTGGTGACGTCTCAGTATGAGTGAAACATTCCCGACGGGACATAAAACAAACAAACAAACAACCAATCAATCATTTATTGTTGTTTTCCATTTCGATTTCTTAAAAGTTATCTTTTTGAAGAGTTATTGTAAAAAGTGATTTTGTCATGTTGCTGATTAGGAGAGATACGTCGATGAACATTTCAAAAGTAATCCAAGTTATTTTTACACTGTAAAAATATCACTTTAAATTTCTTATTTTCACAGAGCTTAAACAACAGTCGTAAACATAAAAAAAATTCATTCAATAAATACTGTAAATTCCAAAACTTAGGCGAGGCATTTATCGCGTAATTTCGCGAAAAGCACCACAAACAAAGTAAAATTATTTGCTTTAATTCTTATATCGCTGAAATGCATGTTAAAATTCTTGAGTCCCATGGGAATCCGGGTTAGAATAGTTTTTCAGTACCCCTTGCTTGTTGTAAAAGATTATTAAATGGGGGTGGTCTTTCGGATGAGACCGCAAAAACCGAGGCCCCACAGCAGGAGTGACAAGATAAATACCCATTCTTGCTCAAAAGCCATGAGCGCCGAACATAGGCCTAAATTCTGCAGTCCTTCAACGGCAATGGTGATGTCTCCATGTGAGTGAAAGATTCACGAGAGGGACGCTAAACTATGTGCAATCAATCAATCAATTGATAAAATTCTTGATTCACTGACCACTATCGGATCCGCAATATTGCGTTTGATGTCCACGAGGCATTTCGCGACATGAAGTACTTGTGTAAGATAAGGAAACAACAGCAAATTCCAGTATTTCATCGTACAAACGTAACGAAATTTTACACATCACACTATCATACAGCCATTCGACGCGCAGGCGCACATTTATAACAGTAAAAAGTTCAAAACTTTTAACAATTTTTCACGAAGGTCATTTACATGTAGTGCGCATGTCACCAATTCTTACGAAGGACATTGAGAATAGTGGACTAAAATGGAGAAAGGCGACGTGTTAGCGTTAACTTTAGTATTGTTAAAGAGGGGGAATTAAGCTGAAATGATTTATTTGAACGGAGTGTAATAATGGAGATACTGTAAATGTATTGCATTTAACTCTGTATTTTATTTAGCGCCTTCCGCGGAAATCAGCATCCGCTAAATCAAGTACATCATTAAATGTTTTGCGTATAAATATAAATATATATATATATATATATATATATATATATATATATATATATACAAAGCACTAAAATGACCAACGACACGAACAACGAGATTGTCAAATTTTCGGGACGACCCGTCCCTTCTTCAGGACAAACGAAAACAATTATATAATGTGGTCAATATCAACACAGCATTATAACAAAAACTACATATAAATACATATAGCACTACAACTACACTAATCTACAAACGTATTTACAACGCAGACTACATGTTTTTGGTCTTTAGGCTTGCCAATCAATGTTAAAAGTGGAGCGAATTAGGACATGCCTTATTCGTCCAAAGACCCGATCCAAAATGTCCGAAAAGAAAAACAATAAACTTAATTAATCTCAAGTGGAACGAGTTAACCCAATTACGTTCACAAATAGTAAAGTTAACTCGTACCCAGAGAGATTCTATTTTAACCATGCATAATTTATAAAGATAATAATAAGTAACAAATACAAAAAAATAATAAATAAATGAAAATAAGTTATGTAAACGAAGTAAGAAATGAACAAAGTTTGAGAGAAAGATAATGTAAACAACAAGTTTGAATAAGTTAACAAAATGGACCAACTCCAAACAAAAACAAAGAATAAGCAGCCCAGGAAATTGAATCAACATCAGACATTCCCGTACTGATCATGTCTAGGGTAGATCGGCAAAAAACATAAAATCACGGAAACTGATAAATGGGTTTTACATGAAAGCAATCGGTTATGAAGTTCAATGTAATTAGAAGGGATGGGCTGATTGTAAACAGAATTGAAAAGAAAAAAACTGTGTTCAACAATGGTCATAGTACCACTGTTCGGGACATGATCAAACGAGTAGGTCTAGATGAAGCTTAAAATCTAGTAAGGGTTTAGCCCGTATTCATCCTAGTGAAGTCAGTAGGTTTGTTGATACCATGCGGTTCAAATGACTTCAACCTGTGCATCCAGAATTTTTCCTTCTGCTTTCTTTCGGTATCTGACCAACTAGGGTCATGATCAATAACCACTACTGTCATGTCCTCCCATCGGTGGTTATTGCCATTGAAATGTGTTGCTACTGGCAAATCTTTTTTGGTTCTGATGGAGGACCGGTGGTTGTTGACTCGTCTGAGAAGGTCTGTTGTTTCTCCTATGTACTGCTTCTGGCAGACATCGCAACTGATGAGATAGATGCAGTTATTGGTTTTGCAGGAAAAGTTTCCCAATATTTTATAACTGCGACCCATGACAGAACTGCTAAAACCCTCAGTGTCTGAGATATATTTGCATAATTGACATCTGAGGTCTGAGCATATTTTGTAACCTCCATTGGGTAAAGGGTCATCCTGTTTGGTCCATACTATCATGTCCTTCAGGTTTCTGGGACGTCTGAAGGATGCCATTGGTGGTTCCTTAAAAACACCAGCCATTCGTTTGTTGGCATGCAGAATGGGCAGGTGTTTCTTCAGAATACCGTTGATGTTCTTGAGGGCGGGATGATACGTAGTGATCAATGGAACCCTGTCATTCTGAGGTTTTTCTTTATACTGGAGGAGGGACTGTCGGTCCTGTAGTGCCATCTCATCAATCGCGGATTGTACCTTGCAAGGATCATATCCTCTGTTAGTGAGATGAGTATTGAGGATTGTTCCTTGTTCTTGGAAAATAGTAGGAGTGGAACAGATGCGGCGGATTCGCGTAGCCAAACCCTTAGGTACACCTTTGGAAGTGTGGGGTGGATGACAACTTGATGGCATAAGGTATAAATGAGAGTGAGTGGGTTTGGTGTGGAGATTAAACTCAATTTCCCCGTTTCTAAATGTGGCTGTGGTATCCAGAAAAGTGTTATTTGAGGTGGAAATTTCCACAGTAGACTTGGTGGAATTATGGAAAGAGTTTGCCATCTCGATAAAATCGTCCAGTCTTTCACGACCGTTAACCCACTTCATCTCAATGTCATCAATAAAACGTAGCCAACTGAGGGGTTTAACTGGTGAATAATGTAGAAGTCTACGTTCCAGTCTCCCCATAAAGATGTTGACATACGATGGTGCCATTTTTATTCCCATAGTTGTGCCACTTATTTGCAGGTAGTGTTCACTATTGAACATGAAGTTATTGAACTTGAGGATATGTTCAAGAAGCTGAATGAATGATTCAGTTGAAGGACATTTAATTACCCTATTGTTCCAAACCTCTCTACATGCCTCAATACCCTCGTCATGTGGAATGTTAGTGTAAAGTGAAGTAACATCCATGGTCACAAGGAGGGTATGGTCTGGCAGGCCCGATGAGGGTGTTTTATTAAGGTAATCAGTGGTGTCCTTCAAGTATGGTGGTAAATCTTCCACGTGCTGACGGAGATGTAAATCAATGAATTCAGAGATTTTCTCCGTGGGATGTCCGATGGCGCTGACTATAGGACGGCCTGGCAAGTCTTTTTTTGTGAATTTTAGGCAGTAGATAGAATAGTCCTGGTCTACAGTTGTTAGGGCAAAGCGCCCCCAAAACATTGTCACCGATCTCGCCCTTGTTGTACATTTGCTGGAGGGTTTCGGTGATCTTGGTAGAGAACTCTTCGGTGGGGGGTCAAACTGTAACTTTTTATAAAAGTGTTCGTCTGAGAACTGTCTATGAGCGTCGTTTAGGTACTTTTCTTTGTCCATGACAACAACAGTAGAACCCCTGTCTGCCTTTTTAATGTCAATATCATTCCGATTTTTTAATGTTTGCAATGCCAACCTTTCGTCTTTGCCGAGATTTTTTCGGGTTTAATCCGGCTTTAAAAGGATTTTGTTTATTTCTTCCTCGACCGCCTCGATGTAAGACTCCAAAGCTCCACATTTGCCAGGAGGTGGTTCCCAAGTGCTTTTGGGTCTGTAGAAAGGATGCTTCTCTAAAATGTCAATAGCATCTTGGGATGGGGAAGCACTCGTATCTTTGGAGTCCTTGCGGGAGAAATGTTCCTTAAGCCGTAGTCGGCGGAAGAATGATCTAGTGGCCTCTCTTATTTGTTGATCATTGACTTTACGTGGAACTTTAGTGCTTATATATATATATATATATATATATATATATATATATATATATATATATATATATATATTTAATAAATTCTCTTTTCTTGGTATCGCGGGAGAATAAAATCAAAAATAAAATTCAGTACTCAATTTTTTATTTATAGCGCTTTCGCCCTGTGGGCTCTCGGCAGTAGATTTTTAAACAATGCAAACAAGTCTTGATTTTCTTAAAGTGTCGTATCTGAGAAGATACAAGGCCAGTAAAGAAATTTATAAAAGCACTGAAAAGGCCATGCCACTGTTGGTTATTTAAAACTCAAATTTTCGACGCAACCCGCGTCTTTATCAAGAGACATATATTACATAAACAAATAACACGCAAAAACGACAAGTATCGATAAACTACATTGGTGACAAGAGTGATACACTGTTGTACTGAGTGATACAAATGATGGTGGTTTCGTTGTAAAGCGTGTTTACTGGCTATGGTTTAGAGAGTTATATATATATATATATATATATATATATATATATATATATATATATATATATGCTTTTCTAAAGTTACTTAAAGATCGGTATGGAGAATCTCATAAGACGACCTAACGCAAGAGCGATAACTCGCGTAAATATATATCTATTCAATTGTTAATCATTTCTTTTACCTTTTAATTTACAATGTTGAAACACTTTTCTGATTTTTTAACAAAGAAAATATACAAGAAATGATTTTGAATTGGACAGCTGATTTGAAAGTGTGACATTTATACGAGTTACCGTTCTTGTGCTAGGTCGAAGAAAAAAACCCAGTTCCACCTACCCAGCTTTAAAACTTTAAAAATTATTTTTATCAAATGTTGTTGTTATATAAGATATTTCAGACATGCTTCATGAGCAAATCATATTAGTTTTGATATAAATAGCCTGTATCTTTCGTAGATCTTCAATTCCTTGTAGGTCTTCAATTAGGCAGGCCGGTTATATCTTACGACATATCTTCGGAACATTTCGTGAATATGTCTGCTGAGCTTTAATTCATCCCAGTACGTGGCAGGGGGGATAAGATAACATTTCTTTTTGGCAGGGTACATTTTCTTTATTGTCGTTATCTTGATCAAGTGGTCTGTGTATTATTATGTATTATGACATGCGAAATTTACAGCATTAGATAGTTGCTTTGCCGACTTTGTCTTTCTATGGTATCTGAATCGTAAGGCTGAAATTATCGATTAAACTTGTGAATTAAATGTTGAATCCGTGCCCCCCCCCCCTCTACGATTTAGGATTTCTAGTTAAAACAGAGCTATACTGGACCCTGGATCCTTGGCAATAGGATTTTAGCTTTTTGGATTGAAATCAAACGTTGTGAACTTTATGATAAACTCGATGTTCCACAACAAAATGTTGAACAACGTAATCAATAATATGAATATAAGCCTCGAGAACATGAGAATAGATATGATCAAAATGTAATGTTAAAGAGTTTGATAGATTGCCATTATTCATGTTTATAACAGTAATCAATACTCTGTTGTAGGAGACAGTTGATGTTTATAACAGTAATCAATACTCTGTTGTAGGAGACAATTGATGTTTATAATAGTTATCAATACTCTGTTGTAGGAGACAGTTGATGTTTATAACAGTTATCAATACTCTGTTGTAGGAGACAGTTAATGTTTATGATAGTTATGAATACTCTGTTGTAGGAGACAGTTGATGTTTAAAACAGTTATCAATACTCTGTTGTAGGAGACAGTTAATGTTTATGATAGTTATGAATACTCTGTTGAAGGACACAGTTGATGTTTATAACAGTTATCCATACTCTGTTGAAGGAGACAGTTGATGTTTATAACAGTTATCAATACTCTGTTGTAGGAGACAGTTGATGTTTATAACAGTTATCCATACTCTGTTGTAGGAGACAGTTGATGTTTATAACAGTTATCCATACTCCGTTGTAGAAGAAAGTTGATGTTTATAATAGTTATGAATACTCTGTTGTAGAAGACAGTTGATGTTTATAACAGTTATCAATACTCTGTTGTAGGAGACAGTTGATGTTTAAAACAGTTATCAATACTCTGTTGTAGGAAACAGTTGATGTTTATAAAAGTTATCAATATCCTGTTGTAGGAGACAGTTGATGTTTATAACAGTTATACATACTCTGTTGTAGGAGACAGTTGATGTTTATAAAAGTTATCAATATCGTGTTGTAGGAGACATTTAATGTTTATAACAGTAATCAATACTCTGTTGTAGGAGAAAGTTGATGTATATAACAGTAATCAATACTCTGTTGTAGGAGATAGTTGATGTTTATAACAGTTATCAATACTCTGTTGTAGGAGAAAGTTGATGTTTATAACAGTTATCAATACTCTGTTGTAGGAGACAGTTGATGTTTATAACAGTTATCAATACTCTGTTGTAGGAGAGAGTTGATGTTTATAACAGTTATCAATACTCTGTTGTAGGTGAAAGTTGATGTTTATAACAGTTATCAATACTCTGTTGTAGGAGAGGGTTGATGTTTATAACAATTATCAATACTCTGTTGTAGGAGACAGTTGATGTTTATAACAGTTATCAATACTCTGTTGTAGGAGAAAGTTGATGTATATAACAGTAATCAATACCCTGTTGAAGGAGACAGTTGATGTTTATAACAGTTATCAATACTCTGTTGTAGGAGAAAGTTGATGTATATAACAGTAATCAATACCCTGTTGAAGGAGACAGTTGATGTTTATAACAGTTATCAATACTCTGTTGTAGGAGACAGTTGATGTTTAAAACAGTTATCAATACTCTGTTGTAGGAGACAGTTGATGTTTATAACAGTTATCAATACTCTGTTGTAGGAGAAAGTTGATGTATATAACAGTAATCAATACCCTGTTGAAGGAGACAGTTGATGTTTATAACAGTTATCAATACTCTGTTGTAGGAGACAGTTGATGTTTATAAAAGTTATCAATATCGTGTTGTAGGAGACATTTAATGTTTATAACAGTAATCAATACTCTGTTGTAGGAGAAAGTTGATGTATATAACAGTTATCAATACTCTGTTGTAGGAGAAAGTTGATGTTTATAACAGTTATCAATACTTTGTTGTAGGAGAGAGTTGATGTTTATAACAGTAATCAATACCCTGTTGAAGGAGACAGTTGATGTTTATAACAGTTATCAATACTCTGTTGTAGGAGAAAGTTGATGTATATAACAGTAATCAATACCCTGTTGAAGGAGACAGTTGATGTTTATAACAGTTATCAATACTCTGTTGTAGGAGAGGGTTGATGTTTATAACAATTATCAATACTCTGTTGTAGGAGACAGTTGATGTTTATAACAGTTATCAATACTCTGTTGTAGGAGAAAGTTGATGTATATAACAGTAATCAATACCCTGTTGAAGGAGACAGTTGATGTTTATAACAGTTATCAATACTCTGTTGTAGGAGAAAGTTGATGTATATAACAGTAATCAATACCCTGTTGAAGGAGACAGTTGATGTTTATAACAGTTATCAATACTCTGTTGTAGGAGACAGTTGATGTTTATAAAAGTTATCAATATCCTGTTGTAGGAGACAGTTGATGTTTATAACAGTTATACATACTCTGTTGTAGGAGACAGTTGATGTTTATAAAAGTTATCAATATCGTGTTGTAGGAGACATTTAATGTTTATAACAGTAATCAATACTCTGTTGTAGGAGAAAGTTGATGTATATAACAGTTATCAATACTCTGTTGTAGGAGAAAGTTGATGTTTATAACAGTTATCAATACTTTGTTGTAGGAGAGAGTTGATGTTTATAACAGTTATCAATACTCTGTTGTAGGAGAGAGTTGATGTTTATAACAGTTATCAATACTCTGTTGTAGGTGAAAGTTGATGTTTATAACAGTTATCAATACTCTGTTGTAGGAGAGAGTTGATGTTTATAGCTGTTATCAATACTCTGTTGTACGAGAGAGTTGATGTTTATAACAGTTATCAACACTTTGTTGTAGGAGAGAGTTGATGTTTATAACAGTTATCAATACTCTGTTGTAGGTGAAAGTTGATGTTTATAACAGTTATCAATACTCTGTTGTAGGAGAGAGTTGATGTTTATAGCTGTTATCAATACTCTGTTGTACGAGAGAGTTGATGTTTATAACAGTTATCAACACTTTGTTGTAGGAGAGAGTTGATGTTTATAACAGTTATCAATACTCTGTTGTAGCAGACAGTTGATGTTTATAACAGTAGTCAATACCCTTTTGTAGGAGACAGTTGATGTTTATAACAGTTATCAATACTCTGTTGTAGGAGAGAGTTGATGTTTATAACAGTTATCAATACTCTGTTTTAGTAGACAGTTGATGTTTATAACAGTTATCAATACCCTGTTGTAGGAGACAGTTGATGTTTATAACAGTTATCAATACTCTGTTGTAGGAGAAAGTTGATGTTTATAACAGTTATCAATACTTTGTTGTAGGAGACAGTTGATGTTTATAACAGTTATTAATACTCTGTTGTAGAAGAGAGTTGATGTTTATAACAGTTATCAATACTCTGTTGTACGAGAGAGTTGATGTTTATAACAGTTATCAACACTTTGTTGTAGGAGAGAGTTGATGTTTATAACAGTTATCAATACTCTGTTGTAAGAGACAGTTGATGTTTATATCAGTTATAAATACTCTGTTGTAGGAGACAATTGATGTTTATAACAGTTATGAATACTCTGTTGTAGGAGACAGTTGATGTTTATAACAGTTATACATACTCTGTTGTAGGAGACAGTTGATGTTTATAACAGTTATCAAAACTCTGTTGTAGGAGACAGTTGATGTTTATAACAGATATCAATACTCTGTTGTCGAAGACAGTTGATGTTTATAACAGTTATCAATACTCTGTTGTAGGAGATAGTTGATGTTTATAACAGTTATCAATATTCTGTTGTAGGAGACAGTTGATGTTTATAACAGTTATCAATATTCTGTTGTAGGAGACAGTTGATGTTTATAACACTTATCAATACTCTGTTGTAGGAGACAGTTGATGTTTATAACAGTTATCAATGCTCTGTTGTAGGAGACAGTTGATGTTTATAACAGTTATCAATACTCTGTTGTAGGAGACAGTTGATGTTTATAACAGTTATACATACTCTGTTGTAGGAGACAGTTGATGTTTATAACAGTTATCAGTGCTCTGTTGTAGGAGAAAGTTGATGTTTATAACAGTTATCAAAACTCTGTTGTAAGAGAAAGTTGATGTTTATAACAGTTATCAATACTCTGTTGTAGGAGACAGTTGATGTTTATAACAGCTATCAATACTCTGTTGTAGGAGACAGTTGATGTTTATAAAAGTTATTAATACCCTGTTGTAGGAGACATTTGATGTTTATAAGAGTTATCAGTACTCTGTTGTAGGGGAAAGTTGATGTTTATAACATTAATCTCTACTCTGTTATAGGAGACAGTTGATGTTTATAACAGTTATCAATACTCTGTTGTAGGTGACAGTTTGGACAGGCACAATGGATATAAGTTCAGTACACATGATGAGGATAACGATGATTCCATTGTTTATAACTGTGCGGTAGAGAGACACGGAGCCTGGTGGTACAAGGGATGTGCTCACTCCAACCTGAACGGTCTGTACGCCGGGTCCGCTGTGTCTGGTGGACAATACCCGTTCTGGTGGCATTGGAAATCTTATACCGCATTAAAAGGTATATCGATGCGGATACGACCTAAGAATTAACATCAATGAATACCGTGTTTGACAAATGACTAAATCATGTCTTGGATTGACTTATTTTACATCAGATATCTATGATGACAAAAGAATAGTAACGGGCGGTTCATAAATATGATTGAAATTATCAGGCATATTTACAATCTAACTGTTTGTTGAGTAGTGAACAGTAGTAGAATGACTGAGTTATCTGTGTATATATATATATATATATATATATATATATATATTAGCATAAGTCACTGATAATTAAACTCTGACAAATGAACAACATATTCCAACAACAACATTGATGTTTTCCGCCACACTCAACAATTTACAGTTATCTGGTGGCGCCCAGTTTTTATTGGTGGAAGAGAGAAATCAGATACAATGTACCTAGGAAGAGACCACCGACCTTTCGAAAATAAACTGGGAAACTTTCTCACTTACTGGCGCGAGCGGGATTTGAACCCGCGCCGACAGAGGTGAGAGGTCGTGTGATTTTGAGTGCGATGCTCTAACCACTCGGCCACGGAGGCCCCACTTAGTGTAGAAAATCTGTGTAAACCAAACATATACTACTATAAAACACACTAGTGCAGAAAATCTATATCAACATTTGTTTTAATCGGACATCAGTCTACACGTTCTCTCTCTCTCTCTCTCTCTCTCTCTCTCTCTCTCTCTCTCTCTCTCTCTCTCTCTCTTGTTATGTTGATATGCATTGCATCCTCTCAAGTTGCGGTATCTATACGTTACAAACAATGCACATGCGCAACGATGCGGAAAGATTCAGAGACGACCTCCTTGCAGCATCGAGATGAAATGATGTGAAATTGTTTTGTGTTACCTGGGTTTTTAGATACGCAGCGGGAGACAGGGTGGAGCTGTCCCATAGCGGGGGAGGGGGTGAGCTGTCCGATAGCGGGGGGCGGAGTGGAGCTATCCGATAGTGGGGGACGGTGTGGAGCTGTCCGATAGCGGGGGACGGGGTGAAACTGTCTGATAGCGGGGGACGGGGAACAGGTGTCCGATAAACGTGTGTTGCTTTTCTTTACCGGTGCTTGATTTGTCCGGCTGTGAGCGAGGAGTGATAAGTATATGTTGAGGGTCATCTGAGTATAGTATTAAATCTGTCATCTAAACAAGGTACAATTAACGAGTGAATTCCATTTTTGAAATAATCGCTAATGGAAAGTATGCAATTTATATACCCTCGTGTATTTTTATTTCATATATTTGTTTTTGTTTTTTCATCTCTGTCGAAATCCCCAGTCGTTAAAATAGATATGCTATATTTACCAAGAGCCACACACGCAATGTGGACAACTACTGCGCTTTCATGAGGAAATAGCTATCGGTACAACTTGTTGGAATATCAAAGGCAAAAACATTGGATATGAACGCATGATGCAAACTCCCCCCCCCCCCTCCCTGGTATTCCTCCACCCAGCGAAAACATGATAGATTTATTTCTTATCATTTGAACAATAAAACATGATTTTGTTTTCTTATTTATACAACGTATCAATACACATCATGAAATCAAATTAAGATTTTCCTTATGCAGAAATCAAACGAATTGTTCAGCCAAAGTTACCGTAATTTCATCAACACAATAAATATTAAGTGATTCATAAATGATTGTATAGCATAACTGTACCATTGACTGATGTGTGACACATATGCCTGGGTTTGAACTCTGTTTATTAAAGTGTAGTTTGGGGTAAAGTCTATTAATTTAACCCCTTCTCTACCAATTTGACCGGTGGCGCGTAAAAACAGGGCAACGCAAAAGGAGTGCCTCTAAATCTTTGAAACTACGGTCATAAGATATATGATCTATATATCATATTTTTGGAAATTTCCTCTATTTTTTGACTATGTAAAAATCAATAAAGCAAGTAAAGCTATTAAATTAAAGAAAGCATTTAAAGTGAAAGATGGCTTCGTCTAAATATGACGCAACGCTTTTTCGCAAGGTCATTTTCCCCTCGATATGATTTTTAAATTTTCCTTATGAATTCAATATTTTTTATATTTTTGAAAAGCATATATTCCCTGCTTTCAGAAGATATAAAAATTATTTTTAATGCCTGGCAAAGCTATAAGAAATTAGCAATTTTTTGCACATGTACGTTTTCTTAGGATTTTATTTCTCAATGTTTAAACATATCGGCGTCTCACCTATATTTATGTATGGAAATAGGGAAAAGTAAATACAGCCTGTAAAAGTAGAGGAAATTTCCATTTTGATGGGCCCTTATTCGTGTTATAATTCTCGGTAGTTTTTATATTACGATAAAATGAAATTGGGACATGCTGCGCGGTTTTCTTTAAAATTAGCGACAAAACGTCGTCGCTAAAAGCGATCGACGCGCGTCGCACAATAAAGTGGTGAAAACTATAAAATTTGAATTGTCCTCTTTTAGTAAATTCAGTACCTTTTGATACACTAAAACAATATACACATGTGTATGAAATAATCAGCCAGGTATTCTCTGCTTTTTTTTAAAGCATAAAACGAATATTGGTATGTAACAGTTACACAACCTACATGTAACTTCATAAGACAATTAAAACACCTACTGAGAATGTTATATCGGCAGAGTAAATTAATTTAAAGCATGCTGAATTTAATTTCACAAACTTGATATGATTTAATTGTGATGATTTCAAAAATAACATTCCTACTCACCACCCTGTACCTCAGAAATTAAAATGTAACTTAGAAATAATGAATGCATTTAAAAAAAAAAAAAGATAAATAAAATACTTCAATTTCAGATATAAACGTTATATTTGTTCGGAATAGTAATAATTCCCCCCCCCCCCCCCTGCCAAACAAATAAAACTAAAAAGAAGTTCGCATACTATAGTTTTATTTTTCCGTGATCAGGATCGCGGGTCCCGCGGGGTTTTCTGAAAGTGTGCACGGGGAACACACGTGTTTCCGTTTCAACGAAAACAACACAGCTTCACTGTCACAGCGAAGGCTTGTATTTTACATCTTTAAAACGACCTGATGTCAGAAGAAGATGCCCTGGCATTCCTTTTGCAGGATAACCCAAACGATCATGCATTCAGTATAAACATGTACATGTAAGTTGATGTAGCCACATAGGCCGACCAGAAAAAAAAATTGCAGTTTTGTTATGTTATGAAAAATTCACGATTAATCAACGCGATTTGATGCCCTAATTTGTCGTTTCATGAAAGAAAATATTTATATTTTATGATATCTAAACCAAGTGAATAACACCCAATTGTTTATTAAGAGCATTTATTCTGTCCTGGTCCGGCATTAATCCGTCTGATTACCCCCCCCCCTTTTTTTTTCCCCCCAGAATTCTCTCCTTACCTGACGTGCGAGTGTAAGAAGTGGGTGGATTTAGTGTACAATGAGAAGGGGGATGGTGTGGTTTTAATCAGACTGGGCATTCTTGGCCGCTGGTGAGAGGGCTATTTTCCAGAATTTTTCCATGTTTATTAAAAATTATCTTTCTATGAAAAGAAAACACAACCTGTTAGGAAAACACATATTACGTCATTGTAATGATAGAATTTATTATCATAATTTGAATTATTTTTTTCATATTGTAACAGAAATATAAACGAAATGTGTGTTTGGGCCGAAATGGGGGTGGGGGTGGGGGTACGTAACATCAAAGTCTGATTATGACAGGCTAATGAAAAATCATATAGATTTCTCTTTTATCCAAATGCATGTATTTTATATACACTGATTAGCTTATGACCATAAATTACATGTGATCCATACATGCTGGTACTGGTATGCCATGGGCTATGATCTTGCCTAGATTTTCTCTAATTTCGACTAAATCCACACCCCCATCTGAGTATCATGCAAGGGGATTTAGACACTGTGTACCACGAAGAACCAATTCAATTCTACTTTTATATCTAGGGTCACATACTTTCCCTCAGAGTTGCAGTATTTTTGCTGGACCCTGTAGGTTTTAACCTGAATTTCTTCAGTAACCCCCCCCCCCCCCCCCCCCCCCCCCCCCCCCCAATGTATATGCTAGGCATAATGCTGACACCTACATCATGCATATCTTTTTTTTCATTACCACTCTGCTACACTTGCAATGTATAATAAATTATTCCATCATTTCTAACACATGTACGTACGCAATACCCTACCAAATGTCACTTCAAATACAGGACATCTCTATCTTTAAATAAATTTGAGCTGAACTTAAGTGCGAAACTGTCCCGTACTACCATGGAACTTATATTTTGCTTTAAAACATAAACCAACAATTCTTAATTGTAATTTCTTTTCATCTTTAAAAAGGGTATTGACATCCCAATATTTAGTGGGAAGTTCCCAGGTATCGTCCGCTAGTGACAGTCTGCTGGCAAATCCAGGCATGTGATGGAAGGATGCTGATGTGAAGGACACAGGAACACCTGATCCAAGAACTGTGGCATTTCATTCAGAATGACAACCTGACATTCAGTTGGTATGACTCTGAGAGGTTGAATATAGGGTTAAATCTGTATACCTTTGGTTAACAATAAATAATAATAAATAAATCCAGATAATACATTCACAAATGGAATCATGGCGTCATGATACACTGAAAAGCGTGTTTTACTGGGTTTTTTTTTTTACTGCATTACTAGGTATCACATACATACAAAAAGAGACAAAAAAATGGAAAATCATTGTTCTGTTTCTAATTATAAGGTATGACAAGTTTTCTAAATACTGACAAAAAAGGTATGGTGGCCAATACTGATTTATTTGCAATTTCCTTTCAGATATGGGACCCGATTATTCAGAGAACTGCAGATTTTAGGAAGCTGTTTTTGACAGAAGATTTGGTTTTCTCCATCTGTATTGCCACCAACCATTATGCTGAGATGGTCATCTCTAGGGGGAAGGATTGTCATTATGCTTCCCAAGGAAGTTCGCATCCTCTCACTGAAGAGGAATTGTACAGGTGATACTAGTTTTAAAGTACCGATATTGTGACAGTGATTTTCAGTTTAAAACGAATAATAAAATGCATAATAAAAAGATTATCTTTACCAAAATTAATCTTGCTGTGCATCTAACACATTTATTAGATGTGTACTACAATTACCTCTGATAAAATTGCATAAATAATTAATGCATACTAGTAATTTTCAGAGGGCCTTGACTATAGAAAACATTTACAGAGCCAATTGAGCATTCAAAAGCTCTGACAATACATTAGTATTTAGGGCTAAGTATTAAGAAATTCTTTTTTTCCAGATTTTTGTGCATTATCTTATACATGTTTGCTGTGAAGTTCCAGTCGATAGACAGATATTGGTCAATGCATGCCCCTATCGGAACAACCCAGTACAGTGTATCAGGAATGCTGTCTAGAAATAAGTTTTAAGAGGTTGAATATAAGAACATTTTTGTTAAATATGATGCAAGTACATTTAAATCTAGTGATTGAAAGTAAGTACTTGAACATTCGTATATACGTTGAACTTGCAGAAGAAAAACGGGTAGTACTTTTTGATAACATTTGATAAGGTGCTGTAACTTCTGTTGCTTAGCAACCAAATATATTTGAATGCAAAAAATTTAATTATTTTAGATTAACAATAAAGATCTTTGTTTTACTGTTGCAATATTTATTCTATTTAGTGGAACATAATAGAATGGCAAAACATCATATTATTAGAAAATGATGGATATGTACAATGTATATAAAGTACAAAGTTTCCATTTTATGACCTTTGACCTTAATTTTCTTCATATATTTTGTTAAAAACCTTTTAAAATGATTAAGATTTATTTAAAGATTATATTTTTAAAATAATGTGACATTTACTAATCATCATTCAATGTAATTGTGTTTAAATTGTATCAAATGTATGTACAAAGGCAAATTATGGTCAAAATTGTACTACGAGTGTTGTTACTTAGCAACCAAAAATATTTGTTTGTCAATAAAATTGATTAATTCGATTGTGATGCATTTGTAGTATTTTCAAAGGCACATCAGCTCATACATTTAAAATTTCCTATTTTTGACTCTAATTTAGTGAGAGGGGTCGTAATATATATATATTTCAGAGAGAAAAAAAATCGCAAAAATGTGCACATATATGACCTTTGACCCCGTAGATCTCTTTGAGGTCATGGGATACCTTGGCAAACTTTATAAGAAATTATTTCCTGTCCAATTCCTAACAAAATTATATGTCATATGCCTATCCCAAATCGTGATACATGCAGATTTTATTCGATGTAAAAATATTGTCATTTAATCTTTAAAAACCTCTAAAATGTGCCGGTAGAGAAAGGGTTAAACAATGCAACTCAGGGGAAATGCGGAAGAAAATATTCGTGGAAACAATCAAACGAAGCAGGAAGAATTTCTCTCACTTAAATGGAAACCCTCGACTACTTTCAGTCATTTAAATGCCCCCATATACAAGTTCAAGAAATCAATAGCGCTTTTATTCCACCCGAGATGAACTTCATTATAGGGCTTCAGAGCCTTTTGCACTGGTAGGCCGATGTTTAATAATTTCATTCAATTGCCTTTTTTTTTTTTTTTTTTTTTTTTTTTTTACATTTATTTATTTTCTTATTAAAGGAATTCTCAGGTTATGAGTCCAGAGTACGGGGACTGAGTTATGAGTACAGGGACTGAGTCATGAGTACGGGGACTGAGTTATGAGTACGGGGACTGAGTTATGAGTACGGGAACTGAGTTATGAGTACGGGGATTGAGTTATGAGTACGGGGATTGAGTTATGAGTACGGGGACTGAGTCCTGAGTACGGGGACTGAGTTATGAGTACAGGGACTGAGTTATGAGTACGGGGACTGAGTCCAGAGTACGGGGACTGAGTTATGAGTACAGGGACTGAGTTATGAGTACGGGGACTGAGTCCAGAGTACGGGGACTGAGTCCAGAGTACGGGGACTGAGTTATGAGTACGGGGACTGAGTCATGAGTACGGGGACTGAGTCCAGAGTACGGGGACTGAGTTATGAGTACGGGGACTGAGTCATGAGTACGGGGACTGAGTTATGAGTACAGGGACTGAGTTATGAGTACGGGGACTGAGTCCAGAGTACGGGGACTGAGTTATGAGTACAGGGACTGAGTTATGAGTACGGGGACTGAGTCCAGAGTACGGGGACTGAGTTATGAGTACGGGGACTGAGGTATGAGTACAGGGACTGAGTCATGAGTACGGGGACTGAGTTATGAGTACGGGGACTGAGTCATGAGTACGGGGACTGAGTTATGAGTACGGGGACTGAGTTATGAGTACGGGGACTGAGTCCAGAGTACGGGGACTGAGTTATGAGTACGGGGACTGAGTTATGAGTACGGGGACTGAGTTATGAGTACGGGGACTGAGTCATGAGTACGGGGACTGAGTTATGAGTACAGGGACTGAGTCATGAGTACGGGGACTGAGTTATGAGTACGGGGACTGAGTCATGAGTACGGGGACTGAGTTATGAGTACGGGGACTGAGTTATGAGTACGGGGACTGAGTCCAGAGTACGGGGACTGAGTTATGAGTACGGGGACTGAGTTATGAGTACAGGGACTGAGTCATGAGTACGGGGACTGAGTCATGAGTACGGGAACTGAGTCCAGAGTACGGGGACTGAGTCATGAGTACGGGGACTGAGTCCAGAGTACGGGGACTGAGTTATGAGTACGGGGACTGAGTCCAGAGTACGGGGACTGAGTTATGAGTACGGGGACTGAGTTATGAGTACGGGGACTGAGTTATGAGTACGCGGACTGAGGTATGAGTACGGAGACTGAGTTATGAGTACAGGGACTGAGTTATGAGTACGGGGACTGAGTCCAGAGTACGGGGACTGAGTCCAGAGTACGGGGACTGAGTCCTGAGTACGGGGACTGAGTTATGAGTACGGGGACTGAGTCATGAGTACGGGGACTGAGTTATGAGTACGGGGACTGAGTTATGAGTACGGGGACTGAGTTATGAGTACGGGGACTGAGTTATGAGAACGGGGACTGAGTTATGAGTACGGGGACTGAGTTATGAGTACGGGGACTGAGTCCAGAGTACGGGGACTGAGTCCAGAGTACGGGGACTGAGTTATGAGTACGGGGACTGAGTCATGAGTACGGGGACTGAGTCCAGAGTACGGGGACTGAGTTATGAGTACAGGGACTGAGGTATGAGTACGGGGACTGAGTTATGAGTACGGGGACTGAGTTATGAGTACGGGGACTGAGTCCAGAGTACGGGGACTGAGTCCAGAGTACGGGGACTGAGTTATGAGTACAGGGACTGAGTTATGAGTACGGGGACTGAGTCCAGAGTACGGGGACTGAGTTATGAGTACGGGGACTGAGTTATGAGTACGGGGACTGAGTCATGAGTACGGGGACTGAGTTATGAGTACGGGGACTGAGTTATGAGTACGGAGACTGAGTTATGAGTACGGGGACTGAGTTATGAGTACGGGGACTGAGTTATGAGTACGGGGACTGAGTCCAGAGTACGGGGACTGAGTTATGAGTACGGGGACTGAGTTATGAGTACGGGGACTGAGTTATGAGTACGGGGACTGAGTCATGAGTACGGGGACTGAGTTATGAGTACAGGGACTGAGTCATGAGTACGGGGACTGAGTTATGAGTACGGGGACTGAGTCATGAGTACGGGGACTGAGTTATGAGTACGGGGACTGAGTTATGAGTACGGGGACTGAGTCCAGAGTACGGGGACTGAGTTATGAGTACGGGGACTGAGTTATGAGTACAGGGACTGAGTCATGAGTACGGGGACTGAGTCATGAGTACGGGAACTGAGTCCAGAGTACGGGGACTGAGTCATGAGTACGGGGACTGAGTCCAGAGTACGGGGACTGAGTTATGAGTACGGGGACTGAGTCCAGAGTACGGGGACTGAGTTATGAGTACGGGGACTGAGTTATGAGTACGGGGACTGAGTTATGAGTACGCGGACTGAGGTATGAGTACGGAGACTGAGTTATGAGTACAGGGACTGAGTTATGAGTACGGGGACTGAGTCCAGAGTACGGGGACTGAGTCCAGAGTACGGGGACTGAGTCCTGAGTACGGGGACTGAGTTATGAGTACGGGGACTGAGTCATGAGTACGGGGACTGAGTTATGAGTACGGGGACTGAGTTATGAGTACGGGGACTGAGTTATGAGTACGGGGACTGAGTTATGAGAACGGGGACTGAGTTATGAGTACGGGGACTGAGTTATGAGTACGGGGACTGAGTCCAGAGTACGGGGACTGAGTCCAGAGTACGGGGACTGAGTTATGAGTACGGGGACTGAGTCATGAGTACGGGGACTGAGTCCAGAGTACGGGGACTGAGTTATGAGTACAGGGACTGAGGTATGAGTACGGGGACTGAGTTATGAGTACGGGGACTGAGTTATGAGTACGGGGACTGAGTCCAGAGTACGGGGACTGAGTCCAGAGTACGGGGACTGAGTTATGAGTACAGGGACTGAGTTATGAGTACGGGGACTGAGTCCAGAGTACGGGGACTGAGTTATGAGTACGGGGACTGAGTTATGAGTACGGGGACTGAGTCATGAGTACGGGGACTGAGTTATGAGTACGGGGACTGAGTTATGAGTACGGAGACTGAGTTATGAGTACGGGGACTGAGTTATGAGTACGGGGACTGAGTTATGAGTACGGAGACTGAGTTATGAGTACGGGGACTGAGTTATGAGTACGGAGACTGAGTTATGAGTACGGGGACTGAGTCCAGAGTACGGGGACTGAGTTATGAGTACGCGGACTGAGTCATGAGTACGGGGACTGAGTTATGAGTACGGAGACTGAGTTATGAGTACGGGGACTGAGTCATGAGTACGGGGACTGAGTTATGAGTACGGAGACTGAGTTATGAGTACGGGGACTGAGTTATGAGTACGGGACTGAGTTATGAGTTCGGAGACTGAGTTATGAGTACGGGGGCTGCTGAATCAGGTCGTTACAATGGTACACTGCTTGACGTTACAATTTTGTGTTTAGTAGACCCTCACATTTAAATCGTTATTATGCCGCAGTGCATGCTATCGTGAAACGTCATGCACTGAACGGTAACGTCTCTCCATACAAGTAGGCCATCGGAAATCATCAGGTGTCTTGCAGTCTTAATAGTCTTAAACGTGCGAATCATAGGGCGAGTGTGTAAGTGGGAGTAGGAGGCCATCGGAACTCATTAGATGTCTTGCAGTCTCAATAGTCTTAAGAGGTTGTCTACGATAGAACCATGCAAAATCAAAAAATTATTATGGAAGGTGTTGTCAAATTTTCAGACCTTTTTATGATATTTCAAAAGTATTTTACTAGTTATATCACATTTTGTGCCAAAATCGATGAGTACCTCCCGAACTAACACCTAATGGGCCGTTCTATTTTTAGCACAATATACACATCAATTTCATGCAAAAATGGTGTATTTTCAGCTAGTCATTAAAATATCAAAAGCAGAATAATCACATATAATTTCAGTTCCGCATAGTCTATTCGAACGGTATCTTTGAATTGGTGAACATAACTTTAAAATTCATTCTCCAGATTTAAGTCGTATAGTGTTTGAACTAGTAAGACTATGTAACTTTCAAATTAAATGCTATTTTTAGTGGGTCATAAAACCCCAAGAAACACTTAAAATAAATAGTTTCGTGGTTTGAAACACAGAATTATGCATAAATTATCACTACTAAACGGGAATTTGGTTGCAAATAAATAGAAAGTCATTTATTTGCGGTATGAAATTCGGAAATTTTATCAAAAAATGATCTCCCTTTGTGGAACTCTCATGGGAAGAAGGTAAGGAAGAATGATTCATAAGGCAGATGACAACAACATGGAATGGGTGGAAAGTGATGGAAGATAAATCTATAGCCTTGGTGAAAATTTCAAGCAAAGAGGGAGTTTATTTACATCAGGATTGCAAGAAGTGTACTTCAGCAAATATTGAGATTTTTAAATATCCATCAGAAATTGTGTGAATTCCAGAATCATGGTTCACTGCACTAAACAGCTGTTGTGCATTAACTATGATCTAGACTTAACAGACATCATCATGCCTATGCCAGTCATGGACATTGACTTTGAATAAAGAACAACATGTTGTCACCCATTACATGACAAATCTAACTCAGATGTGAAAGGGGGGGGGGGTGTGACTCTGTGACTCCAAAGCTGATAGATCTGCCACATTGCTCAAGCTGACAACACATGTTCCATTGATTCTGGTAAGATAATTTATTTTATATCTTCCTGCACTAACAGATATTGAAATATGCACTTATGCATAAATACTCATGGATGAAATTTTAAAAAATTTACTTCTATTTTTCTATTTGAAATTTTTAAGATATCAATTTGCTCAATGCACAATTTTAATTTTCTAGATTAAAATACTGTTACAATATATTTAGGAAATATAATTAAATATATGTGTTTGGTGTTTGCAGACAAGACAATGCATTGAGAAACACAAAAATTATGTCCAGATTAAGACAGATGTAAAGAAAGAGTTGAAAGGTATGATGCTAACAAATGTCTGAATAAAATCTAATAGGAATTTAAGTGACACCCTCTAGGTTAACAACTAACATATAAGTTGATAGAATTATGGATGGAAACTGATTTAAGTCAAACAAATAAAGTAAAATTCAGGCCAGGATTTTTCTGGAGAATGTAAGAGCCATTTATATTGTAGTTTTTAGACATTTTTTAACTTTTAAAGAAAATGATAGATCTAATAGAAATGATTGAAGGGAGGGTGTGTGCATTAATATTAATGTGACTGTAGTTTCACTACAAGTTTTTATTGTTCTATAAACAGACAATTTATTTAGCAGTGCATATTGGAATCAAGATAATTTTAAAAATCAATTTTGGAATAAAATCAAATGTCATTAAATATTTATGCATGAGTCTATGGAGATATTTGTGAGATCTGTGATTAATGAATTGAAAATCAGAAAGAAGTAAGATTTTATTAATGATTCTGTTATTTACATTGTATCATGTTTATTGCACATTTAATAATAAATGCAGGTTTAGGTAATGTGGAATGCTTCTAATCACTTTGAAACTTTCCTGTGATTTCGATAAATAAAATTTTGTTTTATGTAAGACAACAAGTTCACATTATAGATGTAGCATATACCATATGTATATGTAGTATTGTATAAATATCTCTGCAGACAAATAAAAAAAAATTAAACTTAAGAGTATATAAGATATTTGTTTTAATTAAAACCCTGTCTATAGTCAAGAGCCCTACAGTGAACAGGCTAAATTAAAGAATATGTGTGGTTCCGGTTACCCGACCGGCCCTAGTTTTTACCCCCAACCCTAAACATTTTTTGACCATTTCCAAAATCAGTTAACGTATTTTGCCGAATATAATGCACACCTCTTTTCAAGATTGCATAGTATATACATATATATACATATATATATGTTTTTTACCCGTTTTCCTTCAGCCAATATATAGATACCACTAAAATGCTAAACTGTAAACACTTATTACAAGTCATCTAACATTAGACAGAAAGTGACTTGGAACTAAAGAGTGCTTACATAAACAATAGTGCAAATTTCAGGTTGCTTGAATATACCAAGCGATCAATAGATTGAACGTTGAATAGATTTAAAAACTTTGAAGGGCTTGAAAACAGTACTCTAGTTGAAATATCATTTCCTACTTTCATGTTCAAAAAACATAATTTTGGCAATTGCACTGATTTTCCCCCCTGTATTAATTTTTTTTTATTAGAAATAAATATGTAAGAATTGTCAAAACTAGGGTGATCCCTACCAATTTTGATAGGTATATACATGTATATCACACCATATATGAATGGTACATGCAAAGAAGTGAAAGTAAAAGAAAATTGTGTTTCCATCTAAAATCTATCATTAAAAAAGTAAATTTAAAAAAATGAAATAAAATACCTACCTACCTACTATATTTTTCAAGGGAGTGTAACCAGAACCACACATTATTTTATCTGGCCTCAGGCCCTCAGCCTGTGTGTACATCTGTGCATTAACAGTTTTCATGACTTTTTTGGCAATGTGTCTGCAACTATTGATTTGAAAATTTATACATGCATTTATATCAATGGGTTACAAGTCAAGTTACTATTTGTGCTAAAGTGTTTGACCTTGTGACCTTAAATTTGGAATTTGACCCAAATTGAATGATAGACTGTCATATTTCATATTAACAATCCTTGTGACAAGACCTCTCTTTTCGTATCAAAATTTTGGACCTTGTTTATAGTTCTTTGTTGCCATTAGTGTTTCACATCTTGTGTTACTTTCAGTTTTATGCTTCTGGCAAGCCATGTTTAGGCAAGTTAAACCCTTGGTTAGACAACTCACCCCTTGTTTAGACAACTTGACCCATGGAATATTGTTTTTTTATGAGAACACTAGAAAAATAAACACCATCTATAAATCAATTAATTATAAAATTTAAAATCTTATTAGATCACAAAGAGTATATCAGTGTATACTCATTTGAGAAAGAAAATTCTCACAATAAAATGAAAATCTTTATCTCGGTCTCTAAATTCAAATTTAATGATTAAAAGAGATGCATATGCATATTATTGTGCAATAAAAACAGTGAACAAATTGCAAGGGGGATTTTAATACCAAAGGGTGAGCTGCTGAAATTGTAATTTATGGCTAAACATAGCCATAAAACCTCTAATTATTATAATAACTTTTCTGGTTATTTAACGTTCAAAACACGTGTGATGCTAATATGTCTGGGTTTTCTATATGACCGGGAGTGGGGGTGGGGGTGGGGGGGGGGTACTGGGGTCCTGACAAGAGGCAAACTAATGCAATAATAAGAATTGTTTTGTTATTTTGCAGATGTTTCTGAAGTAAGACAGCCATACCCCTGCTTTCCAAGGAACCAAACAATTACTTTCCTTGTATTGACATGGTGAAAAATGAGGAGGGTCCAGAAAATGATGAAGACCTCCAGAATGTCATCAGTGACATTGTTGCAATTGAATGTAGCCAATTATTATCCAATATATATTAGCTATGACTGAACTCATAAGTGGTTAAGGAAAACTGTTTTAATTTTTTATTCAGGTCATTTAATCCTTTAGGTTGAAATAAATATCTACTGCTTGGAGGTTATTTTACATATCTCAGGATTTTTTAGATGTCAGATTTCCTAAAATTCACACTTGTGCTTTCATTTTTTTTTGGTTGGTATAAATGTACACAAAAAATGAATGTTCTTCTATGGGATATTTTTGCCAATAGTTTCATTTGAAAGTTACAACAACAAAAAAGAAGAAAAAAAGAATTGCAATGATTAAATCTGTATGGTTATAATGAATTTGTCTTTCATGATCTTGTATGTGACGTTCATGATTTTTTTTTTTTACATTACCTGACTTACAGTGGAATATCAACCCAACCCCCATCTTTTATGGCTTTAATTACAATAAAACTACATATGCAGAGTGAATTTAAAACATGAATATCATATGTTGTAATTCCCTGCTGAATTTGATAGAAAGCAAAAACGCTTTGAATACACGATTCTTGTATATGGCTACAATAAATGTACTGTTTATTGGTGGAAGGTAATGGTGGAAGATGTTTTAAAAATAACCCCTCTCCCTCCAATATTGGGTCAAAGTACAACAAACAATGATTTTTACCCTTCATTAATGCTCATGCATGACATGTGCAATGATATTATTACGTTATCTGAAGATTTTAACTCTACACAACCAACATTATTACCCCACCCCCTTTTTTTCTTGCATACCCCCCCCCCCCCCCCCATATACACTAAATTTCATTTCCAACCAAATTCCCTTGAACATGTATTAGAAATTGATAGGTTCTACACATGTATCAAATATGATGTCTATTGAAGCGTTTCTTGGGCAACTATACCTGTTTCAGTGCAAATAGGTGAAATTACATAATTATGTAGGTAAAATTTCAGCATTTCCTTCATTTTAAAACTTTGATATTTTATTGCATTGTGTATTAAATTTTGATTGTTTATGTGTTATCGATTCCTATTTGTCTCTGCAATATCATGAAATAGGTATCATTAAATTGCAAGACATGGGTTTTGCAATAAACCAAAAAGAAAGTACATTGTCTGATTTTTTTCGATAGATCTATATATAGAAATGGGGAAAACCAAGTGTCTCTCGTTTCCATGGTTACCGATCGAGTGGAATGAAAATAATTATTTTTACGTTCAAGTTATGTTATCTAAAGCATATATACCAAGTTTCATGAAATTCCGACACGTGTCCATCAATAGCTATTTGCATGGTTTTATCGTAGACAGCCTCTTAAACGTGCGAATCATAGGGCGAGTGTGTAAGTGGGAGTGGGCAGTGTAAAAGCGATTACGGAGAAAGGGGCGGGGCACTTAGAGGGGCGAACTGTACAGGAAAGAGAACCGTATAAGACACGTGTACATACAACTTGAAAAGATTTAACTGACACTTAGCGCTTGTATTGAAATATATGTGGTATTAATGTCCCTGTAAATGACCAGTCCTCCCCTGTAAATAACCAGTCCTCCGGTCTGTAAATGACAAGTCCCCCGGTCTGTAAATGACCAGTCCTCCCCTGTAAATAACCAGTTCTCCGGTCTGTAAATCACCAGTCCTCCGGTCTGTAAATTATCAGTCCTCCGGTTTGTCCCTGTCAATCATCAGTCCTCCGGTCCGTAGATAACCAGTCCTCTGGTCTGTCCCTGTAAATCACCAGTCCTCCGATCTGTCCCCGTAAATCACCAATCCTCCAGTCTGTAAATGACCAGTCCTCCTCTGTAAATGACCAGTCCTCCGGTCTGTAAATGACCAGTCCTCCGGTCTGTACTTGTAAATGACCAGTCCCCCGACCTGTCCCTGTAAATCACCAGTCCTCCGGACTGTAGATAACCAGTCCTCCGGTCTGTACCTGTAAATCACCAGTCCTCCGATCTGTCCCTGTAAATCACCAGTCCTCCGGTCTGTCCCTGTAAATCACCAGTCCGCCAGTCTGTAAATAACCAATCCTCCGGTCTGCAAATAACCAGTCCTCTGGTCTGTCCCAGTAAATCACCAGTCCTCCAATCTGTCCCTGTAAATAACCAGTCAACCGGTCTGTAAATAAACAGTCCTCCATCTGTCCCTGTAAATCACCAGTCCTCCAATCTGTCCCTGTAAATAACCAGTCAACCAGTCTGTAAATAACCAGTCCTCCTATCTGTCCCTGAAAATAATCAGTCCTCCGATCTGTCCCAGTTAGTCACCAGTCCTCCGGTCTGTAAATG
The DNA here is from genome assembly GCF_947568905.1 of Ostrea edulis. NCBI lineage: Eukaryota > Metazoa > Mollusca > Bivalvia > Ostreida > Ostreidae > Ostrea > Ostrea edulis. Next base: position 67,714,319 of record NC_079170.1, read on the forward strand.
ACCTATCCTCCAGTCTGTCCCTGTAAATGACCAATCCTCCGTTCTGTAAATAACTAGTCGTCCAGTCTGTAAATCACCAGTCCTCCGGTCTGTCCTTGTAAATGACCAGTCCTCCGATCTGTCCCTCTAAATCACCAGTCTTCTAGTCTGTAAATAACCAGTCTTCCGCACTGTAGATTACCAGTCCTCCGGCCTGTAAATAACCAGTCCTCCGGTCTGTAAATAAACAGTCTTCCGGTCTGTAAATGAAGAGTCCTCCGGTCTGTAAATGATCAATCCTCCGGTCTGTACCTGTAAATGACCTGTCCTCCGGTCTGTCCCTGTAAATGACCAATCCTCCGTTCTGTAAATGGCCAGTCCTCCAGTCTGTAAATTATCAGTCCTCCGGTCTGTCCCTGTAAATCACCAGTCCTCCGGTCTGTAAACCACCAGTCCTCCGCTCTGTAAATAACCAGTCCTCCTGTCTGTCCCTGTAAATCACCAGTCCCCCGATCTGTCCCTGTAAATCACCAGTCCTCCGGTCTGTCCCAGTAAATCACCAGTCCTCCAGTCTGTAAAGAACCAGTCCTCCGCTCTGTCCCTGTAAATCACCAGTCGTCCGGTCTGTAAATAACCAGTCCTCCGGTCTGCAAATAACCAGTCCTCTGGTCTGTCCCTGTAAATCACCAGTCCCCCGATCTGTCCCTGAAAATCACCAGTCCTCCGGTCTGTTCCAGTAAATCACCAGTCCTCCAGTCTGTAAAGAACCAGTCCTCCGGTCTGTCCCTGTAAATCACCAGTCGTCCGGTATGTAAATAACCAGTCCTCTGGTCTGTCCCTGTAAATCACCAGTCCTCCATTCTGTCCCTGTAAATAACCAGTCAACCGGTCTGTAAATAACCAGTCCTCCTATCTGTCGCTGAAAATAACCAGTCCTTTGATCTGTCCCAGTTAGTCACCAGTCCTCCGGTCCGTAAATAACCAGTCCTCCGGTCTGTAAATGACCAGTTCTCCGGTCTGTAAATGACCTGTCCTCCAGTCTGTCCCTGTTAATGACCAATCCTCCGTTCTGTAAATGGCCAGTCCTCCAGTCTGTAAATAACCAGTCCTCCGGTCTGTCCCAGTAAATCACCAGTCCTCCAATCTGTCCCTGTAAATAACCACTCAACTGGTCTGTAAATAAACAGTCCTCCCATCTGTCCCTGTAAATCACCAGTCCTCCAATCTGTCCCTGTAAATAACCAGTCAACCAGTCTGTAAATAACCAGTCCTCCTATCTGTTCCTGAAAATAATCAGTCCTCCGATCTGTCCCAGTTAGTCACCAGTCGTCCGGTCTGTAAATAACCAGTCCTCCGGTCTGTAAATGACCAGTCCTCCGGTCTATAAATGACCTATCCTCCAGTCTGTCCCTGTAAATCACCAATCCTCCGTTCTGTAAATAACTAGTCGTCCAGTCTGTAAATGACCAGTCCTCCGGTCTGTCCTTGTAAATGACCAGTCCTCCGATCTGTCCCTCTAAATCACCAGTCCTCCAGTCTGTAAATAACCAGTCTTCCGCACTGTAGATTACCAGTCCTCCGATCTGTAAATAACCAGTCCTCCGGTCTGTAAATAAACAGTCTTCCGGTCTGTAAATGAAGAGTCCTCCGGTCTGTAAATGATCAATCCTCCAGTCTGTACCTGTAAATGACCAGTCCTCCAGTCTGTAATTGACCAGTCCTTCGATCTGTCCCTGTAAATCACCAGTCCTCCGGTCTGTAAATAACCAGTCCTCCGGTGTGTCAATAACCAGTCCTCCGGTCTGTAAATAACCAGTCCTCTGGTCTGTAAATGGACAGTCCTCCGGTTTGTAAATGAGCAATTCTCCGGTCTGTACCTGTAAATGACCTGTCCTCCGGTCGGTCCCTGTAAATAACCAGTCCTCCGCTCTGTAAATAACCAATCCTCCGGTCTCTCAATAACCAGTCCTCCGGTCTGTAAATAACCAGTCCTTTGGTCTGTAAATAACCAGTCCTCCTGTCTGTAAATTACCAGTCCTCCGGTCTGTCCCTGTAAATCACAAGACATCCGATCTGTCCCAGTAAATCACCAGTCCTCCGGTCTTTAAACCATCAGTCCTCCGCTCTGTAAATAACCAGTCCTCCTGTCTGTCCCTGTAAATCACCAGTCCTCCGCTCTGTAAATAAACAGTCCTCCGGTCTGCAAATAACCAGTCCTCTGGTCTGTCCCTGTAAATCACCAGTCCCCCGATCTGTCCCTGTAAATCACCAGTCCTCCGGTCTGTCCCAGTAATTCACCAGTCCTCCAGTCTGTAAAGAACCAGTCCTCCGCTCTGTCCCTGTAAATCACCAGTCGTCCGGTCTGTAAATAACCAGTCCTCCGGTCTGCAAATAACCAGTCCTCTGGTCTGTCCCTGTAAATCACCAGTCCCCCGATCTGTCCCTGAAAATCACCAGTCCTCCGGTCTGTCCCAGTAAATCACCAGTCCTCCAGTCTGTAAAGAACCAGTCCTCCGGTCTGTCCCTGTAAATCACCATTCGTCCAGTATGTAAATAACCAGTCCTCTGGTCTGTACCTGTAAATCACCAGTCCTCCATTCTGTCCCTGTAAATAACCAGTCAACCGGTCTGTAAATAACCAGTCATCCTATCTGTCGCTGAAAATAACCAGTCCTTTGATCTATCCCAGTTAGTCACCAGTCCTCAGGTCCGTAAATAACCAGTCCTCCGGTCTGTAAATGACCAGTCCTCCGGTCTGTAAATGATCTGTCCTCCAGTTTGTCCCTGTAAATGAACAATCCTCCGTTCTGTAAATGGCCAGTCCTCCAGTCTGTAAATGACCAGTCCTCCGATCTGTCCCTGTAAATCACCAGTCCTCCCGTCTGTAAATAACCAGTCTTCCGCACTGTAGATTACCAGTCCTCCGGCCTGTAAATAACCAGTCCTCCGGTCTGTAAATAACCAGTCCTCCGGTCTGTAAATAACCAGTCCTCCGGTCTGTAAATGACCACTCCTCCGGTCTGTAAATGACCTGTCCTCCAGTCTGTCCCTGTAAATCACCAATCCTCCGTTCTGTAAATAACTAGTCGTCCAGTCTGAAAATGACCAGTCCTCCGGTCTGTCCTTGTAAATGACCAGTCCTCCGATCTGTCCCTCTAAATCACCAGTCCTCCAGTGTGAAAATAACCAGTCTTCCGCACTCTAGATTACCAGTCCTCCGGCCTGTAAATAACCAGTCCTCCGGTCTGTAAATAACCGGTCTTCCGGTCTGTAAATGAAGAGTCCTCCGCTCTGTAAATGATCAATCCTCCGGTCTGTACCTCTCAATGACCAATCCTCCGTTCTGTAAATGGCCAGTCCTCCAGTCTGTAAATGACCAGTCCTCCGATCTGTCCCTGTAAATCATCAGTCCTCCAGTCTGTAAATAACCAGTCCTCCGGTGTGTTAATAACCAGACCTCCGGTCTGTAAATAACCAGTCCTCTGGTCTGTAAATGAACAGTCCTCCGGTCTGTAAATGAGCAATCCTCCGGTCTGTACCTATAAATGACCTGTCCTCCGGTCGGTCCCTGTAAATCACCAGTCCTCCGCTCTGTAAATCACCAGTCGTCCGGTCTGTAAATAACTAGTCCTCCGGTCTGTAAATAACCAGTCCTCCGGTCTGTAAATTACCATTCCTCCGGTCTGTCCCTGTAAATCACAAGACATCCGATCTGTCCCAGTAAATCACCAATCCTCCGGTCTGTAAATCACCAGTCCTCCGCTCTGTAAATAACCAGTCCTCCGGTCTGTCCCTGTAAATCACCAGTCCTCCGCTCTGTAAATAACCAGTCCTCCTGTCTGCAAATGACCAGTCCTCTGGTCTGTCCCTGTAAATCACCAGTCTCCCGATCTGTCCCTGTAAATCACCAGTCCTCCGGTCTGTCCCAGTAAATTACCAGTCCTGCAGTCTGTAAAGAACCAGTCCTCCGGTCTGTCCCTGTAAATCACCAGTCGTCCGGTCTGTAAATAACCAGTCCTCCGGTCTGCAAATAACCAGTCCTATAGTGTGTCCCTGTAAATCACCAGTCCCCCAATCTGTCACTGTAAATCACCAGTCCTCCGGTCTGTCCCAGTAAATCACCAGTCCTCCAGTCTGTAAAGAACCAGTCCTCCGGTCTGTCCCTGTAAATCACCATTCGTCCGGTATGTAAATAACCAGTCCTCTGGTCTGTACCTGTAAATCACCAGTCCTCCATTCTGTCCCTGTAAATAACCAGTCAACCGGTCTGTAAATAACCAGTCATCCTATCTGTCGCTGAAAATAACCAGTCCTTTGATCTATCCCAGTTAGTCACCAGTCCTCAGGTCCGTAAATAACCAGTCCTCCGGTCTGTAAATGACCAGTCCTCCGGTCTGTAAATGACCTGTCCTCCAGTTTGTCCCTGTCAATGAACAATCCTCCGTTCTGTAAATGGCCAGTCCTCCAGTCTGTAAATGACCAGTCCTCCGATCTGTCCCTGTAAATCACCAGTCCTCCCGTCTGTAAATAACCAGTCTTCCGCACTGTAGATTACCAGTCCTCCGGCCTGTAAATAACCAGTCCTCCGGTCTGTAAATAACCAGTCCTCCGGTCTGTAAATGACCACTCCTCCGGTCTGTAAATGACCTGTCCTCCAGTCTGTCCCTGTAAATCACCAATCCTCCGTTCTGTAAATAACTAGTCGTCCAGTCTGAAAATGACCAGTCCTCCGGTCTGTCCTTGTAAATGACCAGTCCTCCGATCTGTCCCTCTAAATCACCAGTCCTCCAGTCTGAAAATAACCAGTCTTCCGCACTCTAGATTACCAGTCCTCCGGCCTGTAAATAACCAGTCCTCCGGTCTGTAAATAACCGGTCTTCCGGTCTGTAAATGAAGAGTCCTCCGCTCTGTAAATGATCAATCCTCCGGTCTGTACCTCTCAATGACCAATCCTCCGTTCTGTAAATGGCCAGTCCTCCAGTCTGTAAATGACCAGTCCTCCGATCTGTCCCTGTAAATCATCAGTCCTCCAGTCTGTAAATAACCAGCCCTCCGGTGTGTTAATAACCAGACCTCCGGTCTGTAAATAACCAGTCCTCTGGTCTGTAAATGAACAGTCCTCCGGTCTGTAAATGAGCAATCCTCCGGTCTGTACCTATAAATGACCTGTCCTCCGGTCGGTCCCTGTAAATCACCAGTCCTCCGCTCTGTAAATCACCAGTCGTCCGGTCTGTAAATAACTAGTCCTCCGGTCTGTAAATAACCAGTCCTCCGGTCTGTAAATTACCATTCCTCCGGTCTGTCCCTGTAAATCACAAGACATCCGATCTGTCCCAGTAAATCACCAATCCTCCGGTCTGTAAATCACCAGTCCTCCGCTCTGTAAATAACCAGTCCTCCGGTCTGTCCCTGTAAATCACCAGTCCTCCGCTCTGTAAATAACCAGTCCTCCTGTCTGCAAATGACCAGTCCTCTGGTCTGTCCCTGTAAATCACCAGTCTCCCGATCTGTCCCTGTAAATCACCAGTCCTCCGGTCTGTCCCAGTAAATCACCAGTCCTGCAGTCTGTAAAGAACCAGTCCTCCGGTCTGTCCCTGTAAATCACCAGTCGTCCGGTCTGTAAATAACCAGTCCTCCGGTCTGCAAATAACCAGTCCTATAGTGTGTCCCTGTAAATCACCAGTCCCCAGATCTGTCACTGTAAATCACCAGTCCTCCGGTCTGTCCCAGTTAATCACCAGTCCTGCAGTCTGTAAAGAACCAGTCCTCCGGTCTGTCCCTGTAAATCACCAGTCGTCCGGTCTGTAAATAACCAGTCCTCCGGTCTGCAAATAACCAGTCCTATGGTGTGTCCCTGTAAATCACCAGTCCCCCGATCTGTCACTGTAAATCACCAGTCCTCCGGTCTGTCCCAGTAAATCACTAGTCCTCCAGTCTGTAAAGAACCAGTCCTCCGGTCTGTCCCTGTAAATCATCAGTCGTCCGGTATGTAAATAACCAGTCCTCTGGTCTGTCCCTGTAAATCACCAGTCCTCCATTCTGTCCCTGTAAATAACCAGTCAACCGGTCTGTAAATAACCAGTCCTCCTATCTGTCGCTAAAAATAACCAGTCCTTTGATCTGTCCCAGTTAGTCACCAGTCCTCTGGTCTGTAAATAACCAGTCCTCCGTTCTGTAAATGACCAGTTCTCCGGTCTGTAAATGACCTATCCTCCGGTCTGTCCCTGTAAATGACAAATCCTCCATTCTGTAAATAGCCAGTCCTCCAGTCGGTAAATGACCAGTCCTCCGGTCTGTATTTGTAAATGACCAGTCCTCCGATCTGTACCTGTAAATAACCAGTCCTCCGGTCTGTAAATAACCAGTCTTCCGGTCTGTAAAGGAACAGTTCTCCGGTCTGTAAATGATCAATCCTCCGGTCTGTACCTGTAAATGACCTGTCCTCCGGTCTGTCCTTGTAAATGACCAATTCTCCGTTCTGTAAATGGCCAGTCCTCCAGTCTGTAAATGACCAGTCCTCCGATCTGTCCCTGTAAATCATCAGTCCTCCGGTCTGTAAATCACCAGTCCTCCGGTGTGTCAATAACCAGTCCTCCGGTCTGTAAATAACCAGTCTTCCGGTCTGTAAATAGCCAGTCCTCTGGTCTGTAAATTACCAGTTCTCCGATCTGTCCCAGTAAATCACCAATCCTCCGTTCTGTAAACGACCATTCCTCCGCTCTGTTCCTGTATATCACCAGTCCTCCGGTCTGTCCCTGTAAATCACCTGTCCCCCGGTCTGTAAAGAAGCAATCCTCCGGTCTGTCCCTGTAAATGACCAGTCCTCCGGACTGTAAATGACCAGTCCCCTGGTTTGTAAATGATCAGTCCTTCCCTGTAAATGACCAGTCCTCCCCTGTAAGGACCAGTCCTATGATTTGTCCTTGTAAATCACCAAACCTTCGGTCTATAAATAACCAGTCCTCCGATCTGTAAATGAGCAGTCCTCCGGTCTGTAAATGACCAGTCCTCCAGTCTGTCCCTGTAAATGACCAGTCCTCCGGTCTGTAAATAACCAGTCCTCCGGTTTGTTAATAACCAGTCCTCCGGTCTGTAAATGACCAGTCCTACGGTCTTTAAATAACCAGTCCTCCGGTCTGTAAATGACAAGTCCTCGGAGCTGTACCTGTAAATCACCAGTCCTCCGATCTGTAAATAACCAGTCCTCAGGTCTGTAAATAACCAGTCATCCGGTCTGTAAATAACCAGTCCTCCGGTATTTCCCATTAAGTCACCAGTCCTTCGGTCTGTAAATCACCAGCCCTCCGGTCTGTAAATAAGCAGTCCTCCGGGCTGTAAATGACCAGTCCTCCGCTCTGTAAATGACCAGTCTTCCGGTCTGTAAAGAACCAGTCCTCCGGTCTGTAAATGACCAGTCCTCCGGTCTGTAAATGACCAGTCCTCCGGTCTGTAAATGACCAGTCCTCCAGTCTGTATATGACCAGTCCTCCGATCTGTCCCTGAAAATCACCAGTCCTCCGGTCTGTAAATCACTAGTCCTCCGCTGTGTCAATAACCAGTCCTCTGGTCTGTAAATGAACAGTCATCCGGTCTGTAAATGAGCAATCCTCCGGTCTGTCTCTGTAAATGACCTGTCCTCCGGTCTGTCCCTGTAAATCACCAGTCCTCTGCTCTGTAAATAACCAATCCTCCGGTCTGTAAATAACCAGTCCTCCGGTTTGTTAATAACCAGTCCTCCGGTCTGTAAATGACCAATCCTACGGTCTTTAAATAACCAGTCCTCCGGTCTGTAAATGACAAGTCCTCGGAGCTGTACCTGTAAATCACCAGTCCTCCGATCTGTAAATAACCAGTCCTCAGGTCTGTAAATAACCAGTCATCCGGTCTGTAAATAACCAGTCCTCCGGTATTTCCCATTAAGTCACCAGTCCTTCGGTCTGTAAATCACCAGCCCTCCGGTCTGTAAATAAGCAGTCCTCCGGGCTGTAAATGACCAGTCCTCCGCTCTGTAAATGACCAGTCTTCCGGTCTGTAAAGAACCAGTCCTCCGGTCTGTAAATGACCAGTCCTCCGGTCTGTAAATGACCAGTCCTCCGGTCTGTAAATGACCAGTCCTCCAGTCTGTATATGACCAGTCCTCCGATCTGTCCCTGAAAATCACCAGTCCTCCGGTCTGTAAATCACTAGTCCTCCGCTGTGTCAATAACCAGTCCTCCGGTCTGTAATTGAACAGTCATCCGGTCTGTAAATGAGCAATCCTCCGGTCTGTCTCTGTAAATGACCTGTCCTCCGGTCTGTCCCTGTAAATCACCAGTCCTCTGCTCTGTAAATAACCAATCCTCCGGTCTGTAAATAACCAGTCCTCCGGTTTGTAAATAACCAGCCTTCCAGTCTGTAAATAACCATTCCTCCGGTCTGTCCCTGCAAATAACAAGTCCTCCGGTCTGTAAATAACCAGTCCTCCGGTCTGTAAATCACCAGTCTTCCGGTGTGTCCCTGTAAATCACAAGTCCTCCGATCTGTCCCAGTAAATAACCAATCCTCCGGTCTGTAAATAACCAGTCCTCCGGTATGTAAATAACCAGTCCTCCAGTGTGTAAATAACAAGTCCTCCGGTCTGTAAAGAACCAGTTCTCCGGTCTGTAAATGACCAGTCCTCTGGTCTGTAAATGACCAGTCCTCCGCTCTGTAAATGACCAGTCTTCCGGTCTGTAAAGAACCAGTCCTCCGGTCTGTAAATGATCAGTCCTCCGGTCTGTAAATGACCAGTCCTCCGGTCTGTAAATAACCAGTCCTCCAGTCTGTAAATGACCAGTCCTACGATCTGTCCCTGAAAATCACCAGTCCTCCGGTCTGTAAATCACCAGTCCTCCGGTGTGTCAATAACATGTCCTCCGGTCTGTAAATGAACAGTCATCCGGTCTGTAAATGAGCAATCCTCCGGTCTGTCTCTGTATATGACCTGTCCTCCGGTCTGTCCCTGTAAATCACCAGTCCTCTGCTCTGTAAATAACCAATCCTCCGGTCTGTAAATAACAGGTCCTCCGGTATGTAAATAACCAGTCCTCCAGTCTGTAAATCACCAGTCCTCCGGTCTGTCCCTGCAAATCACAAGTCCTCCGGTCTGTAAATAACCGGTCCTCCGGTCTGTAAATCATCAGTCCTCCGTGTGTCCCTGTAAATCACAAGTACTCCGATCTGTCCCAGTAAATAACCAATCCTCCGGTCTGTAAATCACCAGCCCTCCGGTCTGTAAATAAGCAGTCCTCCGGGCTGTAAATGACCAGTCCTCCGGTCTGTAAATGACCAGTCTTCCGGTCTGTAAAGAACCAGTCCTCCGGTCTGTAAATGACCAGTCCTCCGGTCTGTAAATGACTAGTCCTCCGTTCTGTAAATGACCAGTCCTCCAGTCTGTAAATGACCAGTCCTCCAATCTGTCCCTGCAAATCACCAGTCCTCCGGTCTGTAAATCACTAGTCCTCCGCTGTGTCAATAACCAGTCCTCCGGTCTGTAAATGAACAGTCATCCGGTCTGTAAATGAGCAATCCTCCGGTCTGTCTCTGTAAATGACCTGTCCTCCGGTCTGTCCCTGTAAATCACCAGTCCTTTGCTCTGTAAATAACCAATCCTCCGGTCTGTAAATAACCAGTCCTACGGTTTGTAAATAACAAGTCCTCCAGTCTGTAAATAACCAGTCCTCCGGTCTGTCCCTGCAAATAACAAGTCCTCGGGTCTGTAAATAACAAGTTCTCCGGTCTGTAAATCACCAGTTTTCCGGTGTGTCCCTGTAAATCACAAGTCCTCCGATCTGTCCCAGTAAATAACCAATCCTCCGGTCTGTAAATAACCAGTCCTCCGGTATGCAAATAACCAATCCTCCGGTGTGTAAATAACAAGTCCTCCGGTCTGTAAATTACCAGTCCTCCAGTCTGTCCCTGTAAATCACAAGTCCTCCGATCTGTCCTAATAAAACACCAGTCTTCCGGTCTGTAAATCACCAGTCCTCCGCTCTGTAAATAACCAGTCCTCCGGTCTGTCCCTGTAAATCTCCAGTCCCCCGATCTGTCCCTGTAAATCACCAGTCCTCCGCTCTGTAAATAACCAGTCCTCCGGTCTGCAAATAACCAGTCCTCTGGTCTGTCCCTGTAAATCACCAGTCCTTCGGTCTGTCCCAGTAAATCACCAGTCCTCCGGTCTGTAAAGAACCAGTCCTCTGGTGTGTCCCTGTAAATCACCAGTCCTCCATTCTGTCCCTGTAAATAACCAGTCAACCGGTCTGAAAATAACCAGTCCTCCTATCTGTCGCTGAAAATAATCAGTCCTCAGATCTGTCGCAGTTAGTCACCAGTCGTCCGGTCTGTAAATAACCAGTCCTCCGGTCTGTAAATGGCCAGTCCTCCGTTCTGTAAATGAGTAATCCTCCGCTCTGTACCTGTAAATGAGCAATCCTCCGGTCTGTACCTGTAAATGACAAATCTTCCGTTCTGTAAATGACTAGTCCTCCGGTCTGTAAATGAGCAATCCTCCGCTCTGTACCTGTAAATGAGCAATCCTCCGGTCTGTACCTGTAAATGACAAATCTTCCGTTCTGTAAATGACTAGTCCTCCGGTCTGTAAATGACCTGTCCTCCGGCCTGCCCCTATAAATGACCAATCCTACGTTCTGTAAATAACCAGTCCTCCAGTCTGTAAATAAGCAGTCCTCCGGGCTGTAATTGACCAGTCCTCCGCTCTGTAAATGACCAGTCTTCCGGTCTGTAAAGAACCAGTCCTCCGGTCTGTAAAAGACCAGTCCTTCGGTCTGTAAATGACCAGTCCTCCGGTCTGTAAATGACCAGTCCTCCGGTCTGTAAATAACCAGTCTTCCGGTCTGTGAATGAACAGTCCTCCGGTCTTTAAATGAGCAACCCTCCGGTCTGTCCCTGTATATGACCAATTCTCCGTTCTGTAAATTGCCAGTCCTCCAGTTTGTAAATGACCAGTCCTCCGATCTGTCCCTGTAATATCACCAGTCCTCCGGTCTGTAAATAACCAGTCTTCCGGTCTGTAAATGAACAGTCCTCCGGTTTTTAAATGAGCAATCCTCCGGTCTGTACCTGTAAATGACCTGTCCTCCGGTCTGTCCCTGTAAATTAACAATCCTCCGTTCTGTAAATGGCCAGTCTTCCAGTCTGTAAATGACCAGTCTTCCGATCTGTCCCTGTAAATTAACAATCCTCCGGTCTGTAAATCACCAGTCTTCCAGTGTGTCAATAACCAGTCCTACGGTCTGTAAATAACCAGTCCTCCGGTCTGTAAATGAACAGTCCTCCGGTCTGTAAATGAGCAATCCCCGGTCTGTACCTGTAAATGACCTGTCCTCCGTTCAGTCAATGTAAATCCCCAGTCCTCTGCTCTGTAAATAACCAATCCTCCGGTATGTAAATAACCAGTCCTCTGGTATATAAATAACCAGTCCTCCAGTCTGTAGATAACCAGTCCTCCGGTCTGTCCCTGGAAATCAACAGTCCTTCGGTCTGTAAATAACCAGTCCTCCGGTGTGTAAATTACCAGTCCTCCAGCCTGTCCCTGTCAATCACAAATCCTCCGATCTGTCCCAGTAAATCACCAGTCCTCCGGTCTGTAAATCACCAGTCCTTCGGTCTGTAAATGACCAATCCTCCGTTCTGTAATGACCTGTCCTCTGTACTGTCCCTGAAAATGACCAGTCCTTCAGTCTGTCCCTGTAAATGATCAGTCCTCCGGTCTGTCCTTGTAAAAGACCAGTCCTCCGGTCAGTTGATGTAAATGACCAGTCAACCGATCTGTCCCAGTAAATGACCAGTCCTCCGGTCTGTAAATGACCAGTCCTCCGGTTTGTAAATGACCAGTTCTCCCCTGAAAATGACCAGTCCTCCGGTTTGTCATTGTAAATCACCAAACCTCCGGTCTGTAAATTGCCATTCCTCCAGTTTGTAAATGACCAGTCCTCGGGTCTGTAAATGACCAGTCTTCGGGTCTGTCCCTGTAAATGACCAGTCCTCATGTCTGTAGATAACCAGTCCTCCGATCTGTAAATCACCAGTTCTCTGGTCTGCAAATAAACAGTCCTCCGGTCTGTAAATGACCAGTCCTCCGGTCTGTAAATGACCAGTCCTCCGAGCTCTACCTGTAAATCACCAGTCTTCCGGTTTGTAAATAACCAGTCCTCCGGTCTGTACCCGTAAATCACCAGTCCTCCGATCTGTAAAAAACCAGTCCTCCGGTCTGTTCCTGTAAATGACCAGTCCTCCGGTCTGTAAATCACCAGTCCTCCACTCTGTAAATAAACAGTCCTCTGGTCTGTCCCTTTAAATTACCAGTCCTCCGCTCTGTAAATAACCAGTCCTCTGGTCTGTAAATGAACAGTCCTCCGGTCTATAAATGAGCAATCCTCCGGTCTGTACCTGTAAATGACCTGTCCTCCGGTCGCTCCCTGTAAATCACCAGTCCTCCGCTCTGTAAATAACCAATCCTCCGGTCTCTAAATAACCAGTCCTCCGGTCTGTAAATAACCAGTCCTCCGGTCTGTAAATTATCAGTCCTCCGGTTTATCACTGTAAATCACAAGTCCTCCGATCTGTCCCAGTAAATCACCAGTCCTCCGCTGTGTAAATCACCAGTCCTCCGCTCTGTAAATAACCAGTCCTCCGGTCTGTAAAACACTAATCCTCCGTTCTGTAAACGACCAGTCCTCCGGTCTGTCCCTGTATATCACCAGTCCTCTGGTCTGTCCCTGTAAATGACCAATCCTCCGATCTGTCCCAGTAAATCACCAGTCCTCCGATCTGTCCCAGTAAATCACCAGTCCTCCGGTCTGTAAATGACCAGTCCCCAGGTTCGTAAATGACCAGTTCTCCCCTGTAAATGACCAGTCCTCCCCTGTAAAGACCAGTCCTCCGGTTTGTCCTTGTAAATCACCAAACCTCCGGTCTGTAAATAACCAGTCCTTCGGTCTGTAAATGAGTAGTCCTCCGGTCTGTAAATGACCAGTCCTCCAGTCTGTCCCTGTAAATGACCAGTCATCTGGTCTGTAAATAACCAGTCCTCCGGTCTGTAAATGACCAGTCCTCCGGTCTTTAAATGACCAATCCTCCGGTCTGTAAATGACCAGTCCTCGGAGCTGTACCTGTAAATCACCAGTCCTCCGCTCTGTAAATGACCAGTCTTCCGGTCTGTAAAGAACCAGTCCTCCGGTCTGTAAATGACCGGTCCTCTGGTCTGTAAATGACCAGTCCTCCGGTCTGTCCCTGTAAATAACCAGTCCTCCGGTCTGTAAATGACCAGTCCTCCAGTCTGTAAATGACCAGTCCTCGGAGCTGTACCTGTAAATCACCAGTCCTCCGATCAGTAAATCACCAGTCCTCCGGTCTGTAAATAACCAGTCCTCCAGTCTGTAAATAACCAGTCTTCCGGTCTGTCCCTGCAAATCACCAGTCCTCCGGTCTGTTTATAACCAGTCCTCCGGTCTGTAAATGACCAGTCCTCCGGTCTGTAAATGACCAGTCCTCCGGTATGTACCCGTAAATCACCAGTCCTCTAGTCTGTAAAAAACCAGTCCTCCGGTTTATTCCTGTAAATGACCAGTCCTCCGGTCTGTAATCGAGCAATCCTACGGTCTGTAAATTACCAGTCCTCCGGTCTGTAAATAACCAGTCCTCCGGTCTGTAAATGAGCAATCCTCCGGTCTGTACCTGTAAATGGCCTGTCCTCCGGTCGGGCCCTGTAAATCACCAGTCCTCCGCTCTGTAAATAACCAGTCCTCCGGTATGTAAATAACCAGTCCTCCGGTCCGTAAATAACCAGTCCTCCGGTCTGTAAATAACCGGTCCTCCGGTCTGTAAATAACCAGTCCTCCGGTCTGTAAATAACCAGTCCTCCGGTATGTAAATAACCAGTCCTCCGGTCCGTAAATAACCAGTCCTCCGGTCTGTAAATAACCAGTCCTCCGGTCTGTAAATAACCAGTCCTCCGGTCTGTAAATTACCAGTCCTCCGGTCTGTAAATAACCAGTCCTCCGGTCTGTAAATTACCAGTCCTCCGGTCTATCCCTGTAAATTAGAAGTCCTCTGATCTGTTCCAGTAAATCACCAGTCCTCCGGTCTGTAAATTACCAGTCCTCCGTTCTGTAAATGACCAATCTTCCGGTCTGTAAATGACCAGTCCTCCGGTCTGTAAAAAAACAGTCCTCCGGTCTGTCCCTGTAAATCACCAGTCCCCCGATCTGTCCCAGTAAATCACCAGTCCTCCGGTCTGTCCCTGTAAATCACCAGTCCTTCGGTCTGAATATGTATTGTTTAACCTTTACTTGTATATTACCCTCTAAAAAGGGATGTTTAATTAGTTGAAGATATCATCAATTCCTTTGATGCAAGCAACCATTTTACTTAACGATTTCTTTAAATGATTAATGACATCTTCAATTCTGAATTATTGCGCGCATTAATTGAATTGATGATACATGTAGCATTAATTATTCAGCTGAATTGATGCGTGCTTTAATTGAATTAATGATTTCGTCAAATGAATTAATGATATTAACAGAATTAATGCGCGCTAGAATTCATTTGAAGAGAGCAATAATTGATATAGGAAATTTCAATGTTTCTTTATTTCCGTGAGCCATGCGGCTCATTGGACTTAATTACTTACAATACAGTTTTAAAATATAACAACATACAGTATATGGAGAGTGCATAAACTTAAGTAACATTCCAAAGTGATATTGTTTAAGGTCCCTCAGGTGCAAAAAAATGAAGACATATTTTTTACCATTATTGTGAAGCTTTTCTTACATACTTGTTATTATGACAAAGAATTGATAATTATTTACCATTGTATCCAGGTGATCTTATGAGATAAATGATCATTACGTATACAGTAAATAATAGAAAACAAAAAGAGTTATCTCAGTTTCATCAAATTGTATTTCATATACTGTATGTTGACTTGTTTGCTGCCTAAACAAAATATCCATTGGGTGAAAGGATTACAAAAATAAAAATAAATTGCACTGTATCCAGTAAAATATAAAAGATAATGACTGAAATCAATATGACATCAATTTTCAGAATGTAGAGTTATCTCTCTTCCATGAATTTGGACACAACAGTAATGATAGATGTGCGCTTTGTAATCCTTGGCTTGCCCTTAAAATTCTCTGTAAATAAGCTGTGTATCCCATCATCGCCTCTTCTCTGATGTGCTATCTGCTTGCTGGTTCCATTGACTTTGAACTGCCAGACCAATTCTTGCAGTCATGATCTTTTCACAGGTTCTGGTTTTGTTGGAATTACAGGTACGGCATATTTTTGACATGACACTATCCTACTACTTTGCCAGTTTTGCTGCCAATCATTGATGCGTTTCCTAAGAATTATATATAGCACTTGTAAAAACAACCATCGTGTAATATTTTTTTTTTTATGAGTGAGTGAATATTTTTAGTTCAATATGCAAACTCAGCATTATACTTTTTTTTCTTTTTACAAATGAAGTTTTCAGAGTTAAGTTTTTTTTGTGGTATATTTTTTCATGCAAGAAAATTACCTGAGAGACTATTGTTACAGTAGTTTCTACCACTTCCTCGCTTTTGCCACCCAGCATCATAAGAGAGCATCAATCCACTTTCACTGAAAACAAATTCATATCGTGTCAACATTTGACATGAAATTTATAAAATTCTATAATCTTTATTGTAAACAAGAGTGCTGCAGTATATATTTGTCTCTTTTTACCAATAATGCAATAAATTGTCCATACATTTTACATACCTGATATAAATGCATTTATATAATTACTTATATATATTATATATCATTTACATTCAAACATCAAATCAGTAAAGGCTGTTTCACATACCCTCAGAAGTGAACGCACTGTCGCAAGTCACGGGTTTTGTCTCTATTTTCTCTATGTGGAAATAGAATAAACACAAAACCTGTGGCTTGCGATGATGAAGTGAACTAATGCACAAAATTGAGTGACTATAAAATAATATAAACCTTGATTAATGTGCCTCCAATTGTAAGGCTTTTCCCCAGGAATTTCTTGCCAGTGACTCTAGAGCAGGGACAGTCTCTCGCTCTCTCTTCTTCAAATTTCTTGGAGTAAGAATTGGTATGTTTAGCATCAAAAAGATCTTTGAAACCCCAGCTTCTCCAATGCCTGCATAGGTTAAAGCTGGAATAACAGATTTATATTCAAATACACCATGTATGCACTTACTGCTCTATTGTACAAACACTATATTATAGTAATTGACAACACAAAATCTCACAATCACATCTTTCACATCCAATTTCTGACACTTTACCACTGAGCCAAGAGGTAAATCTTCTTTTCTATTCTACTATATATATATATATATATATATATATATATATATATATATACTAGTAGGAGTACTGGTACTTGTATACTACAAAATGCTACAACATTACTTGTACCTACGTAGCAGCATATGACCAGCTTTGAAAACATTTTTTACAGATAAATTGCAAAATACACACACGTTTAAATTTTTATAAAAATACTTACCAACAGCAAATTTGGTGTCGATATCAAAAGGACCTTGACCATTCTGACCTATATTGTGTCGTTTACCAGTTGGCCATGATCGTCAGTTCGTCGTATTTACTTCGTCTCACATACAGTAAGCTGGCTAGTCCATAACGTCTCTCTTTCTCAGTCAACAAGACCCAAAGGCGTATGACACAGAAAGCATCTTCTTTGCAAATGATCCACCAGAATTGAAAATTAAATAACTCTTCTGCCTTGGAACAGGTCAAATGTCTATTTATTTTCATCATATTCATCTACCTGTGCTAGTGGATCTTCGCTGTTGACATCGATGAAGTCAGGGTGGTTGTTATTTTCATCGGTACATGTGCTAATGGTTGTAGTAGCAGTAGATGATGCTTTCTTGAACCGACCTTTCTTATCTCTTTCTCGTATACAATTCCCCTCCATTTCCATTTGTTTACAACGAGAATTTTCTTATTCTTTTTTCAAAGAAGAGTTCCAAAAAATATAAATGCCGGAATTTATGATACGAATAAACTTTTTCCGGATTTTACGCGAGTTACCGAACCTTGCTGAGGATTGGAGTCCCTTAACATGCAATCATATGCATATATAATGCGTGCAATGAGTCAATTAATGAGAGCAATAATTGATTTAATGCGCGCATTAATTCATTTATTGCTCCCTTCGATTGAATTAATGATATCTTTAATTCATTTGAAGAGAACAATAATTCGTTTAGAGAGAGCAACTATCTATTAAAAAGATATCTTCAACATATCCACAATCGAATTGATGATCTTGTAATGCAGCTCTTGGGGATTTTGTGTAGGTAACATAGAAAATGATAAATCATAGAATAAATAAAAACAATTACTTAGCAAATAAGATAAGAAACATAAAGATGTTTGAAAAACAGTAAGTAATCAAACTATCACATACACACAACCACTCTTTACAAACCCACTCTCTCTACACACACACACTATCTACGCACACACACACACTACAAACACACCCACTCTCTCTACATACACAATTCCTCTACACACACTACACACACCCACTCTCTTTACACACACTCACTCTCGACCCACACCCTGTCCCACTCTCTCTACCCACCCCCACTCTCTACCCACATACCCACTCTCTCTACTCCCACTCTCTCTACCCACCCCCACTCTCTCTACCCACCCCCACTCTCTCTACCCACCCACCCACACACTCTCTCTCTCTACCCACCCCACTATCTCTACCCACCCCACTCTCTCTACACACCCACTTTCTTTACACACACCCACTCTCTCTACCCACCCACCCCCACTCTCTCTACCTACCCACCCACCCACACACTCTCTCTCTACCCAATGCCCATTCTCTCTACCCACCCCACTATCTCTACCCACCCCCACTCTCTCTACACACCCACTCTCTCTACACACACCCACTCTCTACACACACCCTTTCTCTACACACACCCACTCTCTCTACACACACACACACTTCCTCTACACACATTCACTCTCTACACCCACACCCACTCTCTCTCTACACACACCCACTCTCTACACACACCCACTCTCTACACACACCCACTCTCTCTACACACACACACACACTTCCTCTACACACATTCACTCTCTACACACACACCCACTCTCTCTCTCTACACACACATACACACTCTACACACACACCCACTCTTTACACACACACTTCCTCTACACACACCCATTCTCCACACACACACTCTCTATATACACACACATTCTACACACACACACACACACACTCTACACACACTCTCTCAACACACACTCTCTCAACACACACACAGACACACAGACGCTCTCTCTCTCTCTCTCTCTCTCTCCCTCTCCCTCTCTCTCTCTCTCTCTCTCTCTCATTCTCTACACACATTCACTCTCTGCACATGCCCACTCTCTCTAAACACACCCATTTTCTACACACATCCACTCTCTCTACACACACACACACACACAAACTACACACACCCACTCTCTACACACACACTCTCTCTACACACACCCACTCTCTACACACACTCTCTCTACACACATTCTCTCTCACACAGAAAGAAAATATAAATTGATATGATAAACCTGGCAATATACGCCGGTTTCGAGATACGTCCGATTTATTTCCCTTTGTAGAACTCTCGTACATAGTAAGGCGCGAAAGAATTTGTTTACACGCGGGGTGGGACCGTAATTCATCACAGCGTAAGTGAATGTGCTCAGTAAGTTTCTCATACGCTGTTTAATAACACGAATTCGACTGATACACAAACTAAGTAAGTGATACGTATTTAGGAAGTAATTAAATACATAGAATTCTTATCCTATCACGTTATTTTGCTGGTCATAGGTACCATATCCAAGATATTTCTTGCAAATATGACATTGTTTGTATGTTTCCACTTCGGTAAAACATTTCTTTCGATAGTATTCAGTATTCCCCACATTTACACATTTAAAAAGAAGCCGCTTTTAATACATTTCATCGTCTTCCTTGTTGGCTGTATATCCACTCTGTCCCACTTTGGCATTCAAAGTTCCACTAAATGCACCTCCTATACAGAAGAGTTCATATCTCGAAACTGGCGTATTGACAATCACTATAACGTATAACTATCAAGACAATTCAATAGTCAATACCACAAATATGTCAGTCCTGGCTGAAAATGTAACTGGTAATAAATGTATTACAAAATGGTTCAAATAGTAACAAATTCCGCTAACTACAGAAAAAGTTAAACAGTAGTAAATTACGTTTTGTACATACAAAATTTCTCAAATTCCTTTTTGATAAAATGTTAATTTACTGAAACTCAAAATGAAAGTTTGGTTACTCAGCACAATTTGATTGAACGCAACGTCACACTTGGCACAACCAGACCTCCATACACAATACAGCGCTAACAGCCCCTAGCTCCGCTCCCAGTCCCGGACTCACAGGTCTCCCACTGGACAACGATACTGGGTAATACCGACTTCAAACCGATGCCAACATTCGCTGGGAGTACTGCCTGATATGGCCCCGTTAGTTTCTTAAAACCACTCTGCATTGAAATAGCAATTAACTTAACCTGAACCCCATACACAAAGCGACATGGTTAACAACAAAATTTGAAAAACCAATATACGAGAAACTTAACCCGATACCTCGCAAATGTTTCACACAAAAATAGTTACCGGCTGGAGGAAACCAATGCCCACACAGTAAAATGTTTGTCTCCCTGCCTACCCATTACGCAGACTAACTTCTGGAATTCGTCAAGAAAAGAACCCTGCTGAACAGCATGAAAACGTGGCCGCACGCTTGACAAACAGCCGCTACTCCGAGTGACCAAACCGGTATACTAAAATTAGCCTTTATCGACCAACACTCACACTACGGAAACACCTTACAAGCATAACCAAACTATTTACAGACAACACCACAAAAACTAACAAAATAAAAATTGCTTTCATCACAGATCTCTTTAATTGATTTGTTGCTCTCTTTAAAAGAATCAATGCGCGAATTAATTCCTGAAATAAAAGGATTAAAATTACTTCAATTGAATTAAAGAGATCATCAAATTATTTATACCAAGCTCTAAATTAATTATTGGGAGCAATATTTCTACGAAATGGATGTTCTCATCCATTGAATTGAAGAGAGAGCAATTATTCATGCAAGCATCAAATCAATTATTGTTCTCATTGATTCAATTGATGCGTGCATGAATCAAAATTGATGAGAGCAATAATTGAATTGAAGCGCGCATTAATTCATTTGATGTTTCTAGACTTTTTCATTTTTTCAGCAAAATTAATTCTTTTCATGCCTGAAATACTTTAAATGTGTTTTAAATGAAATATTTTGCGTAGTTTTCGAGTTTGAAAGCGATGAAATTCAAATCTTGCGATATGCATATTTACTCTCGCTAATTTACGCGCTGTTATGTGTGACGTCATATGCGCCCTCCGGTTTGAAATCATCTATTAGCCATTTCATAAACAGATAAGATTTAATCGACAAAAAAAAACCCAATTATCATGTTAACGGCTTGTAAATAATATTGCATTAAGACGTTTTGTGCCATGCTCGGGTGTACTAGTCAGTAGAAATGATTTAGACTGAGTATTTTTTCAATTTTTTGAAGGAAGGTACGAGAAAAAAGACGTGGATAATTTGTCGTTAGAGCAAGAACTTTACCTTTTAAACAAACACCCAGTCACCTTTTCAAAAAACGCTTAGACAGAGACTCTGAAAAACTGTGTAAAAATGGATGTATCGAAGCTAAGCACTACATAATTCCGTTCTGGTCTTCAAATTAAATACACACTTGGATCAACTGACCTTCACCTTGTAACAACATATCCGGTATAACTTGTGCTTCCAGTTTCTGCAAACTGCATGGTAGATCTCCAACAATTTTCAAAGATACAAAATAATTGAACGTTTATTTATATAAATAATAGAATATTGTATTTCCTAACTTTAACTTGAATCATAAAATTAGCCAATTTCCTCATTGAACTCGTAACATCTTGAGTGCGTCAGTATAACGCCGTGTTCCCACTTCCTAACGACGTGCAGATCACAATTCAAAAACATTAATAATTTAAGATTGCTTTATCAAAATAAAATAATGTGTTTCCACTTTAAATTTTATCATTTTTATTGCTTTGTGTGTTTTATATCTTTTTCATTTTTTCTTTCTTTCCGAAATTACACCTGTGACAGTCACTTGGGCTAGGGCCTAGTTGTCAACAATGTAACGTAAATATAATTAGTCTAATCCCAAAATAAATAATAATTGTACTGTTTATTTTCGAAAAAAAAAAACCCAGCGCCAATTACAGATGTATAAAGGAATAACATTTCCGAACAGTTTGTAAACAGCGACCCATATAAACATATTTACTCGTAATATTGTCGATTTCACACACGCTTTCCTCGCTATATTTGAGTATTTACATCACTATATGTAAGCACTGGTGACGAAAACATATAAAACTCGGAAAATTTGTCAACATCGGCTTAAATGTTGTCCATGGTGAATAAATTAGACCCTTAAAAGCTGAGTTTTTAATAATATATCACACTAATTTCACAAGCCGTTGATCGAAGAAGGGCGCATGTGACGTCACTGTACCACGTAATTACCTAACTAATTAACTAGAATTTTTGTTAAGTCTATATTGTGGTTAATTATCGTAAAACTTCAGAAGCAGGGTGGAGGGCTGTTGACGAGTACATTAAGAACACCATCGCATCAGATTCTGACGACGAGAAGAAAATCACCAAAGCGCAGTTCAGGGCTGACAAAGAAAAGTAAAAGAAGTAAAAAATCGACGCAGGGAACTGAGGGAAGCCAAGGGCCCCTAAACGAAGCCATGGCCGTCGTTCCAGACAACGCCCAATGAATCTATCTGGAAGCCCGGCCACTGCTATCGATGTAACAAAATGGGTCATTGTAGAAAGAATTGTACAGAGAAATTAGATGATAAGTGCATTTGTTCATCAAGAAAATCATTTGATTACACTCTCGAATAATAGCGAGAATTATGATAATGCAATGCAAAATCAGTCGAGTAATATATGCATTTCACCTAGTGGTCGTTTAAGGGAAAATATAGGTCAATGGCGTTCGATTGGTGCAAACAAGTATAGTTTAGACACTATTGAGAATGGTTACAGAATGCCTTTGTTTACCACACCAAAACCAGTTGACCTGTGTAGCAATAGGTCTGCGTTAGAGAACGCTGAGTTTGTAGATCAAGAGATTGAAAAACTCCTCAGAAAGAACTGTATTGAGGTGTGTTCAAGTAAACCGAGGGTTGTAAATCCATTGACAGTAGCGGGAAACAAAATAAAAGAAAGGTTGGTATTGGACGCTAGGCACGTGGATCCTCACTTGTTTAAATAAATAAAGCACAATTATGAAAATGCCTATGTCAAAATGCTTATTTGAATCAGGTGATCATATTTGTTCATTTGTTTCATATGATGCATGAACTAGACAAGGAATAGCTGGGCTTTAAATGGAGAAGTAAGTATTAGATGTTTAAAGTGTTGCCGTTTAGGCTCAGTACAGTAGGTTACATATTTTCCAAGGTTATGAGAGAAGTGTTGAAATTTTGGAGATCCAAAGGTTATAAAATCGTCATCTATTTAGATGATGGAATGGGTGGAGCTTCAACTATGCATAAAGCAAAGTTGATGAGTTTAGAAATTCAAAAAGATTTGGAGAACCTCGAGTTTCTAATCGCAGTAGATAAAAGTCAATGGGAGCCAGTGCAGGAACTGGTATGGTTAGGGTATGTTTGGAGTACAGTAAACAACAAAATAGCAGTTGCTATGCTTAGGATGAAAAAACATTTTCTATAGGAAATGTTCTGGAAGAATACAATTCCGGAGTTGTTTGGTTTGAGATAAGAAGTATAGCATCAGTGGTTGGACAAACAATCTCAATGCAGACTGTACTTGGTGATGAGATCAGACTTGGGACAAGGTATTTATAAATATGCATGTATTTTGAATCGTTCCAGTTGGACTTCAAAGATAATGTCGCCAGAGGCGGTAAGTGAACTTAGATTCTGGGAGACATCAGTGGAAGAAATGAATAATAATGGTACCCCGTAAAGTGGTGCCTCAGACACGTGGTTCGGCAGTCATTTGACATTATGTTCAGAGGGTGGGCATACTGATATAGAGTGGTATGGAGTGTGGAATGAATGGGAAAGTTCTTCGAGAGAGCTTGCGACAGTTAATAGAATATCAAAGTCAGTTGACAAAGTTGAATGTATGTTATAGTTGAGATCAATTCCAATAATCAAAATGTGTCGCATATTTTGAGAGTGGGGAGTAAAAAGAAAACGTTACAAGGCATTGCAATGTCGGTGCATAGTATGTGCAAAGACAGGGTCATTCACATAGAAGGTAAATGGATACCCAGGGAAGAAAATCTTAAGGCAGATTCTTTAAGTAGAATTACAGATTGTGATGACTGGTCAGTTAAACGATGTGTACATGTATTTGATTATTTTGATATTATATGGGGATCACACACGTGCGATAGATCCGCCGATGTTTATAACAGTAAGTGCAAGAATTCTAATTCCAAATATTGGTGTGGGTGCGTCAGTCGCTGTAGAGGCGTTTTCTCAAGTGTGGACATCTATATGATGTCAACTGGACTGTACCACGGTATAACGTTGGTTATACCGGAGTGGAAGCCCGCTCCCTATTGACCATCGTTGGTTGATATGGGGTAAATTTCAAATTTTACATTAAGAATTTCTCGAGAATACAAAATGATGATGCTATCTGCAGGGGTAAAGGAAATAATGGAATCTTTGGTAAAAAGGGTCTTCTGTTTAACATGCTCTTTCTGAAATTTGGTTTTTGATTACATTGTAAAGTATATTTACAGGAATAGGTCTATAGAACAGCATTAAAAAGACTGCAGAAAAGCATGGCATTGAGCCTGTAAGTTATTTGGTAGATATGGTCCATTCTCAAGCAAATGGATTTTGTGCAACAAAAGTGAAAACACCATTAAATCTTACTTCAACGCTTTTAAAAGATGGGAGGTTTTCATCACAGCGCAAGGGCACAGTGCGTTACCGGCAAGTCTGATCCACGTAGCATTATATTTGACGCATTTATTACAGTGGGGGGGGGGGGGGGGGGGGGGGGGGAGTCTCAACATCCCGTGAACAATATGAATGTGGTATACGCTTTTGAGTGAGCTCACGAATGTGCGGGTTTAAATGTTCCAACGAAAGAATTATTTGTTAATTCTGTACAAAAAGCTGTAAGACGAAAAGCCAGTCATAAAAAGGTCATAGTGTCCAGAAAAAAGAGAACCTAGCACCAAGGATGTGTTAATTGCACTTTGTGATAAATTTATTGATGAAAGTGATTTGTTAATTGTAAGAAATATTACGATGATTTTGTTTTGTTTGCCGGTTTTCTTAGGTTTGATGAAGTTAGCTCATTAACATTTAATGATGTGATTGTACGTGATGATTACTTAGTGTTGTTTGTTAAGAAATCCAAAACAGATCAGACAGACAAGGGAACGGAATTCTTATCGCTAAAGGTTCAACGTCTGTATGTCCAATCAATATGTATTTGAGATATTTAAATATTTTGGGTTCAATTGATGACAAGCGATGTTTCTTACTTAAACCAATTGTTAGGTTTAACGATACAGGTAAATTAATTTATAAGAACAAAAAGCTTAGGTATACTGCGGCTAGAAGCAATATTTTGTCTTTGTGAAATACTGTCGTTGGTGAACAAGTTCACATAGGTATTCATTCTTTAAGGGCAGGTGGGGCGACTGTGGCAGCGAATTCGAACGCTGATGAAAGATGTTTGAAAAGATACGGTAGATGACAACGATGGCTATATAGTGGAAACGCCTTATGGTGTCAAAATCACCGGAGTTATAGGATTTTTTTTTCCACAGTCGTTGTTTCTTTTCTTACCCCCTTCTTTGTATTTTCTAGAGCAATCACGGCTGGCTGTCAGGCAATGTATGTTAGTGTTATGGTTTTGGTGTTAAATGAAGAATAGTTAATACTTATATTTTCCCGCGTTTTGTTAGTAATAGTAAGGTCACAACAACAACACAAGAGCAACTAATTCACTACAAGAAATCAACTCTAGAACCAAACTATACTTTAATTCATTTTTTCCAGCTACAATAGGGAAATGGAATGCACTTCCTCGAAATGTCCAATTAAATCCCTCTCTATCTAGCTTTAAGGAATATCTTAAATGCAAGTGTCATTAATATTCCAAATTATTTTTACTTAGGAACCAGAGTCGGACAGACTCTTCATGCAAAATTGTGATTAGAATGCAGTGCTCTTAGTCTTCAAATGTTTCAAAGAAAATTATGTAATTCACCTCTTTGCATTTGTGGAGAAGTAAAAAGTATTGATTGTTTTCTTTTACACTGTAATATATACTCAAGAGTTAGGACCAATACAATTCTGACACTGCCATTTTCACTTAATGTAGAATTATTGTTATACGGTAATGAAAATTTATCTGAAAGTGACAATATTTTTTATTTAGCCCAGAAATTTCTTGTTGAAAGTAAAAGGTTCTGAGCCTACCTCTGAAAGCTGTTCTAATATATCTACATGTAATACTGTCATATTGTATATAAAATATACTCATGTGCACCAAGGTTGTAATAAGTGGAAAACCTGTGTTTTTTACTTATTGTTTATATGGCATCACTCTACAATCTGTTATTTCAACACTGTCTATAGTTTATATTCATTTGATCTGTATCGACACTTATCATACATATAAACGTGTGATATTTTAATTTATCAATACTCAATTCCAGCTTTTCCCTATTTCTAAATATGATGCAAGTACATTTAAATCTAGTGATTGAAAGTAAGTACTTGAACATTCGTATATGTTGAACTTGGAGAGGAGAAATGGTTAGTACTTTTTGATAACATTTGATAAGTTGATAAGACCCCTGGGTCGAGGCCTCTGCTGGTGGACTGTTAGTCTCCGAGGGTCTCTACAGCCCAGTAGCTAAGTACTTCGTTACTAGCTTGAAAATACGAATGTATATTTAATTGCTGTTATAAAATTTAGAAATTCATTTCAAAATTAAGGATTATCTTCCTCATGCATAGCTCTTATCCTTGGACGAATTTGGCTCCACTTGTTTGGCACGCTGTTTTTGGCTATATTTAGATCTTAAACTTCATAGTTATTTCGGATTTCAAACATTTCGGTTGAGCATCACTGAAGAGACATTATTTGTCGAAATGCGCATCTGGTGCATCAAAATTGGTACCGTACAAGTTTTACATTCATTTGATCTGTATCGACACTTATCATACATATAAATGTGTGCTATTTTTTTTATCAATACTCAATTCCAGCTTTTCTCTCTTATTCCTATTTCTTTTTTTCATGTATTGTATTGATTAGTATACGACTTATCATACTTAGAATTTTCATTCACCTCTTACTTGTAAGATATTTAGAGCGAGATTAATATAAGCCTTTTGGTTTGTTTATCAATCTATTACATGTATAGGATTTCAACAGTCTCGATTGAAGTCAGGATTTCGCAAATTCTATGGTCGTTATAACGATCTAGTTTGTCAATACAACCTCGCATTGGGTCAAATGCTGTCTGACGTGTTTCATACCGATTGTTTAGCCGTTCTTGGCACACTGATTTTGACTGCGGATAACTCCGTTTACCTGATCAGGATATGGGGCTCACGGCGGGTGTGACCGGTCAACAGGGGATGCTTACTCCTCCTAGGCACCTGATCCCACCTCTGGTGTGTCCAGGAGTCCGTGTTTGCCCAACTATCTATTTTGTATTGCTTGTAGGAGTTATGGGATTGATCACTGTTCGTTATCTTCACCTTGCATGTATAAGACATTGTTTGTAAACTTTATTAACGAATTATTTACGAATAAATATTGTTTAAACTAAACACATTTTAAACGAATTTAATTCAAAATGGCTATTATGTATAAAACATACTTTAGATTCATCAGAATACAGCAATATTTTCATGTCCCAGAACCCGATTAACGAAGAATGGTTAAATGAAAGTGTGGAACTTAGATTGTTTGATCAATTTCAGCAAACCTGGAAATTTGATGTCTCAAATTCCCCAACGGGATTAAACTATAGAATATTTCTTTTGATACCACCAGTGACAGGATTTAAGGAGGGTGCAGCCGGCGCACTCGAACTTATTTTTTTAATTTAAGGCAAATCGTGGTCTCTTGTTTAGAAAAATGTAAGCGATGAAAGAACTAGCAATAATTTATTCTACTCTCAGTGCTATCAATGCTAAAATCTTTTGATTTATTGAAGTGCTTTTATTGGGAGTACTTACATTTTTTCCTAAAAAAAACAAAAAAAAACAACCCTTAAAGTTTGCGTCATTTTATTGAATTCCCTCTATCAAAAATGACAGAAAATAGTAAAAATGTCAGAAAATAGTAAAAATGACAGAAAATAGTAAAAATGACAGAAAATAGTAAAAAAATGACTACATAGGAGTCATATTTCAAACCCTATAATATCTATAAAACCCAGACCCCCTGCCTTAAAAAGTTGCGCCCCTCCTAACTGCAAATCCTGGATCCGCTCCTGATCACTACATCTGCCTACTTCTAATCCTGGATCCGCTCCTGATCACTACATCTGCCTACTTCTACAGGTAGGTGATGATTCACTGGAGTTTCATCACTTGTTAACTGGGTTTTTTAAAAAAAACTTTCCTCACATTCTAAATTCGTTTGATAAATTCAGTAAATCACTCCCATAAAAGAGACATCGCGCCATTTCTGTAAAAAGAAAACGAAGAAAAAAAAAAAAAACCAACTGATTTCGCAATCGATCTTTGATTAACGGGTGTATTACCTCACGGGACGTTATAATTGTTTGTCTCATGCTGAAACCATATGTTTGATAGGCCACACTTGTCTAAAATACTTTTCAAAATGAGAACCACGGGTTTATCACTATTCCTTTGTCGGGTGTGTTACGCACAAATATTCTTACTCCATTGGATATCGTTCCTGTTTATATAAGAGATCATTCTAGTAGGAATTTTAATATATAAAAAGATGTCGCCCTACTTCGCCGTAAGCCACGCATAATTTGGTGTACTACTTTTTATGGCATGTCAAACGTTGCGATATTTGATCTTTTCCATTTGCATTGTATAATTCTTCATTTGCATTGTATAATTTCCATTTGTATTGTATATTTTTCCATTTGTATTCTATATTTTCCATTTGTATTGTATAATTTTCCATTTGTATTCTATATTTTCCATTTGTATTATCTATTTTTTTCTCGTTTGCATTGTATAATTTCCATTTGCATTGCAAAATCTTTCATTTGTATTGCATCCGAGGGATTGTTTATTTTGATTTTTTACGAAGGATTTCATTAGTTTAGGTCCTACTTATATCTAGCTGTCACCAGCTGCAGGTGACGTACCACAAATAGACTTACTATGCTACATGGGCTATATATGTACGCGCACAGTGGCGTAGCAGTGGAGGTTCTTTAACGTGTTAACGCCTGTCGCAACACGGGATGTCTGCTTTTAAGATCACGTTATCCGAAAGATCTGTGATTCTCACTTTTAGATAGCAATACATATGGGAAAGTATTAACTATATTTACGTCTAAGATTTGATTCAGCCATGACACGAGTAGAACTCGGAACATGCGACTTCATGGTTACGAACTTCACGGTTACGAACCAAAAGCTATATCACTGAACTACCGCGATCGGTTCCATATAAGGATTAGTTGAACACAGATGTAGCTAGTAGCAATGAGGAATCTTGCGCCGGGAGACCCCCCCCCCCCCCCTCCCTTCACAAATTTGATATTTTATATATAGATGTCGAAAAAAGCATGCATGTAGTTTTTATTTTGTCAGAACGCACTTGTTCCAGGGGACTTCCAGGGGCGGATCCAGGAATTGCGGTTACGGGGGTGCCATTTTATGAGGCAGGAGGTCTGAGGGCCGCCTTGAGGTGGCCCCCAGTGGGTCCAGGGGGCGAAGCCCCCGAAACTCCTGGATTTTACAGATTTTATAGGGCTTGAAATATGTCATTTTTAATAAAGTGAAATTAGTAAAATGACGCAAATTTTAAGGGTTTCTGGAAAAATTAAGCTCTCTCAATAAAGTAATTCAAGAAATCAAAAGATTTTGTCATGTATTTCTCCGGGAATGGAAGAAATCATTGCTTCTTTTATCGTTTAATACATTTTTCTAAACAAGATACCAAGATTTACCATCAATTTGAAAATTTTAAGGGGTGGGGGGTGGGGCGGCTGCGCCCACCTAAAATGCGCCACTGACTTCGCCCTTCCCCTGCAACCCCCCCCCCCTTTCCTGCACCAAGGCTTTGTACTGGACTCACTAGGGATCTTAAGACAGTCCCCAGACATCCAGCAGTTTTCTAGATCAGCCAGTGCAGTGGTTAAATGGGAAACTAGTTTGAATGTGCTGATCACATTAGACGCATAAAAGCGATCAATCAATTGGGGGGGGGGGGGGGGGGGGGGTCACGCCATCACACTTAGCAAATACGGTACATTCCTGCGAAACGTGGCTCCTGAACGTTACCTCTTCAATATCTCGCGCATTACCAAATACGATAAATGATAACTTAAGATTAATCCATTGAATGGTTGTAACAAACCAAACTCGATATTAACAATTGGTGGGGACCCAAGGGCCGAATTAAATGCCCCGAATCTACTGAATTCTGACTAAATAAAAATGTGCATGCTTTTCTGGACAGTTCTATTTTTTTGTTTAAATTATCAGGGAGGGGGGGGGGGTCGCCATTACTAGAGCTAGCTACGTATGTTTAAAAATAACTAGTCCTGCATGGATCTGATCGTGGTAGCTCAGTAATACATCGCTTGGTTTGTGGGCGAGAGGTCGTGAGTTCGAGAACCGTCACTGTCATTGCGCATCAAACCTAAGACATAAACAAAGACAGTGATTGCTCCTTTGCCAAACACTCTGCATTTAAAAGTGAGAATCACGGGTCTTTCCATAATGACCTTAAAAACAGATATTCCATATCGCTGCACAGGCGTTGGCACGACAAAGAACCGTCATTGCTACGGCCCTGTGTGCTAAGCACGTCTACATGTGGTACATCAGTGACGTTAACTAATGAAATCCTTCGTAACAAATCAAAATAAAGATTCCTTGGATACAATACACAATGCAAATGGAAAATATAGAATACAAATGCAAAATTATACAATACAAATGGAAAATATAGAATACAAATGGAAAATTATACAATACAAATGGAAATTATACAATGTAAATGAAAAATTATACAATGCAAATGGAAAATACTAGTATAGAATACAAATGGAAAATTATACAATACAAATGGAAAAGATCAAATATTGCAACGTTTGACATGCCATAACTTTTTGAATTAAATGTGTGTTTAATGAAACGTAAATGAACATATTCAACAACATCACCGACTATTTTATCGGAATAAATTTAACTGACAAACGCTAAATCAAAAAATCTTGTTTTTACTTTAAACTCCAAAAATATTTTTTTTTGTAACAAAATCGACCAGATTTTGAAATTAAAGACTCCTAAATCGCTTTTGCATGAACCTGGTTCAATAGGCGATTTGTTGTTCCGATACTAGCCAATCTTGAGAAGTTGTCTGTCGTTATATCAGTGATTATAATCACTAGAAATATTTTCATACATGTATGTTCTGACTGAGAATCCTATCAATACAGTAAAAGAAATACATCCTTGGAAACTGGCTTTTTAAAATTTACCTTAGATTAAAATCTCGTCATTCTTACATATATTGATTTATCAATTCTTTGTCGAACTACGTAACAAACATTTTTTTTCCTAATCAATTTTTTGTAACCTAAAAAGGACATGTAAAGAATCGATGACGTATATAGTTGAGTGTTTTGATATAAGTGGCTGAGATCAAATTAAGCGGGACTCGCTTTTCGAACTGTTTCGCGATAAGTGATCTATATCTAGGGGGTGCCGGGGTTCACCGGAGATAAGTGATCTATTTCTAGGCAGTGCCGGGGTTCACCGGAGATAAGCGATCTACTTCTAGGCAGTGCCGGGGTTCACCGGAGATAATCGATCTATTTCTAGGCAGTGCCGGGGTTCACCGGAGATAAGCGATCTATTTCTAGGCAGTGCCGGGGTTCACCGGAGATAAGTGATCTATTTCTAGGCAGTGCCGGGGTTCACCGGAGATAAGGCCAAATAAAAAAATATGTGTGGTTCCGGTTACCCGACCGTCCCTAGTTTATACCCCCCGACCCTAAACTTTTTTTTCCGATAATAGTTCAATTTTTTCCGGAATTTTCTTAACTTCCGTCATTGGCTCCGGTATTAGATTTAGATTCAACAATGGCGTCCACATCAAACATCGTCCCTTCGTGTAGCGTTAGTGTTTTGTCACTTACCTTTAACAAGTGCCAACACTTGCAAGAGAGCAAGAGTATTATCGCACCAGTAGTAAATTCAAGAACTTTTAATGATATTTTTGATGAGCATCATAACTTTGGACTGAAAAATAACTCGTGTAAAGTTACCAGCCAGTCGCACGTGATTACTCCAGCACTAACTGTAGGCGATGTGGTGTCATTATTCAAGACATCAAGTGCTTTTAGCAACAAGTTTAAGTGAATACGATATTCAATATACTTGTGGGTCTTATTTATTTCCACCATCTGTATCTGAATCTGTTCGGAAAAACATATCATGCAGACCAAACCTACAGTGTGTGACTCCTGTAGAAATACCGTATTATGCATCTGGACTGGGGCGAAATGACATATGCGTTTACTGTGGAATAGAGAATGCTGGCATTGATATCAAACTGAAAAAGAAATTCAAAACAGTTCTGCCATTGTGTGATAATTGTCAAAAAGATGGAAAAACTCCATTTGTGCAAAGGCCATTTAATTAATAAGGACCCACTTGACTTTCCCAGTTTTCTAAAAATATAATAAATTTACAAAAAAAAACAATTTTGTTGTTTCTCAGCTAGTTAGAATCCCCCACTGGCCCAGGATACATGATGCTCACAAAGCCTGGACTAGAGTTAATCACTCATGTAATTTTGGCATCAATTTTCAGCTTCTTCTATGTTAGATGTCAGAAAGTCACCAAATTACCCCTTAAAACACCAATCATTTTGTAAATATATTACAAAATGTTCAATTTAGTTCATTATTTCTTAGTTTATAGTAAATTTTAAACAAACACAACAAAGCATGACCATGAACTACGCATACATAAGAAACATTACTGAAACTTGCATTCTGTTTTAATTTATTTAATACTCGAAATCATATTGTACATACAAAAAAAAAAAAAAAAAAAATCCCTACCTACCTACCCTAAATTTTTTAGAGGCGTAACCGGAACCACACATATTTTTTTATTTGGCCTAAGCGATCTATTTCTAGGCAGTGCCGGGGTTCACCGGAGATAAGCGATCTACTTCTAGGGAGTGCCGGGGTTCTCCGGATACAAGTGATCTATTTCTAGGGAGTGCCGGGGTTTTCCAAAATTTATTTACCAACTTACAACGCGGAAGTACATTTTCTCGAAACATGCAACATGTTTTCCTGTAAGACCAAAAGGAAAAATGATTTATTGAAATCGGAAATAACAAGTTGACTGTATATAATATGTCTATTTGTATATTGATTTAAATGTCCTTGGTTAATGTTTTGATCGGAGCCCTGACATTCATGTTAACTGACGAAAACGTGATACCATGTTTTTGTATAAGTAGAGTCTACTCAGAATTAAAAATAGGAAAAAAATTACTTTAAAAGAATATTTAAAAAATTGAAGAAAAAAAAATAGATAGGGAGAGATGACGAGAGGGAAAAGTAATGCTGATGAAATCTCCTATCAATAACAATCAATGAAGAAGCCGTCAATCACCGTTAGAACATCGTACAGGGTTTGTAATATTGGACCAGATTAGACTGATTGGTGAATCGTTAAGGATGTACTCTACAGCGTCATAACTGCTGACTTCCTTTTAAAACATGGATGAAAATATAAATACCAGCGATATTTGTCTCTTCATTACAGAATTCATTGGTTGGCTGAGTAGCTCAGTAGGCTAACACGTCGACTGCTGATTCAGTTCAGCAGCGGTTTGATTTTTTTCTTTTTAGATTATTTTCTAATAAAACTGCATTTTTTGACGAAATAAAATAAATTTTAAAGTTTTCAATTTCAAAATATTGTTGTACATATCTTTCAGTTTTCATCCACATCTAATTTGTGGTGTAGCACACCTCCTTAATCACACGTCACTAAACAAGTGTCAGAACTTCAGCACTGAAGATGAAAGCGATTGAGATATAAATTATGGCGTTCTTGTTTTTCTTTATTACATACTGCTACTCGTGTGCGGATCTTTAAATGCAGTTACACCATGTTTGTAGATAAGGAGAAATGTCTTCACATTAATAATCCAAATTACCAACATTTTATTTTCATGTTGATCATGTACGTTGAGAATGTCTGACCCCCTCTTTTTTCTTTTTGGTCAGAGGTTTGTTTATACGTAAACAACTGAACTGTACCAAAAGTATCGTCAACAAGCTACGTATTAAACGCGTCGACTTTCTACACAATGTTTTTAGTATTATACAATGAATACACTGAGGAAGAAAATTGGTCTGCAATGAGCACACAACAACATGTTTTTCCGCAAAAAGAGGATCGAACGGAAAATATCTGCACCGAAATGAAAATATGATTATTGTGCATGTCGATTTAAATAGCCTGACACGCATTCTCAATGTTATCAATGCGCTTCTTTATTGCAGAGTACGTGACAAGCAAAAATATATGCAAAGTTCGCTAGGTTTACTTTCAAAGTCAGATGCATTGGCTTCAGTCTATGGAATTTCTTGATTAAAAGTGCATACAATTAGCAACAATATAATAATTTTAGTAATTTCTATTAATTTTGATCGGGACCGGTACTATTATTTCTTCCGTTTGAATACAATGATTTATCTAAAATTTGGTCATTTCGTTTCCTTTTTAGCATATATTTCTTCGATATATCTCTTTTTTAACCGACATACTTTTTTCTTTGAAGACTTTATCCGTAGATTCAAAAAAGAAAAAAATAAGAACAAATAACGTTTAAATTTCAATTTTCAGAGACATTTTTTTTAAAGAAAATTAGAACGTTTAGATCTAAGTCATTTAAGCATGTTTAATTAGATATTCATATGATGCACCAAATCACAGCGAGATTTGGACTCTAGAATATCTTAATTTTATCATTCCGGGAAAAATCCCAAAAATAAAAATCATTTAAAATAATTGAGAGTTTGTATCGCTCTTTCGAGGGTGAAATCATACTTCATAAGAGGCGTTTTAACTAGCCGTTGAATTAAATTTTGGTGTAACGAGCTACCATAAGATCGGGAAAATAGACTTATTGGTAACGTTCAACCCTGGGGAAAATAGACTTATTGGTAACGTTCAACCCTGGGAAAATATACTTATTGGTAACGTTCAACCCTGGGGAAAATAGACTTATTGGTAACGCTCAACCCTGGGGAAATAGACTTATTGGTAACGTTCAACCCTGGGAAAATATACTTATTGGTAACGTTCAACCCTGGGGACAATAGACTTATTGGTAACGTTCAACCCTGCGGAAAATAGACTTATTGGTAACGTTCAACCCTGGGGAAAATAGACTTATTGGTAACGCTCAACCCTGGGGAAAATAGACTTATTGGTAACGTTCAACCCTGGGTAACATAGGCTTATTGGTAACGCTCAACCCGGCGGAAAATAGACTTATTGGTAACGCTCAAGGCCGGGACCGCGACAACGCCCACCATGACACGGGACGTCCGTTTTTATCAAAAGACATGATCCGAAAGACCCGTGACTATGTAACCTCTAAGACCCTTGACTATCTAACCTCTAAGACCCGAGACTATCTAACCTCTAATGTCACGTGACTATCTAACCTCTAAGACCCGTGACTATCTAACCTCTAATGTCACGTGACTATCTAACCTCTAATGTCACGTGACTATTTAACCTCTAATGTCGGTTGCTTGTTGATTGAACCGTTGCCTCCTATGTTCAAAGTCTTATGTTTGACGCGCGCCGGAACTAAGAATGGCGCCCTGTACATTCTGATTGAGAAGCGAGTGCCCTACCCAAATCAGATTACATCGACCTTTTCATCTCTCTCTCTCTCTCTCTCTCTCTCTCTCTCTCTCTCTCTCTCTCTCGTATATCAAGCTGAAATGAAATATTTAGGATATTAAAATCGACATGTAATGATAAAACACATTTAGATTCCAAGTCTTAAGTCCGAGGTTTGTCCTATATTATCGAACCCGGAAACATCAAGATAAACTGAGAAATGAAATGATAGAATATGAAAACCTCGACGATTTAATACCGCTCGTACATTTTGTAAAATATGTTACCATGTTTAGTTTCTAAGTTCGAATCCGAGGTTTATTCATAAAATTGGACAAATTAAACATCGGGCTTGGGATCCTCGAAAATTCTTTATTGAAAATCTGTCTTATAAGTAGAACAACAGCACAATCTAATCAAAATTAGATCGTATGATCCGCTCATCTATTATCGCTACCCCTATGTGTAGCGATAGTAGATGAGCGGATCATACGATCTAATTTTTATTAGATTGGCAAGAAACACGTAAGAAAGTTTGATACGGACAGTTTAAAAGTGCCATTTTCTTCTCAGCTATCAAAGCGTGTCTGTGATTCTAAGTATACATAAATGGGAATCATGTTCGTAACACTTGACTGAAATATTCCAAACAAACTAGGTAATTATATGCTGAAACTTGTGAGTGAGCATGAATTGACACAAACAAAATGCGGAAGAAAATTGTTCGTGGAATCGTCACAATTGATGTCTGAATGTACCCCTATTCATGTCAAACGAACGGTGAAATCATTTAACATATCACCACATCAGCAGAAATCTAGGCCACACTCCATTTACAGTGCAGAGTGATTAATGATCCGCACCTGTCTTTTGGATCCCGTTAGAGGGGAGAGGAGGAAAGTACATGTGTAGCTGTCATTTTGTCACCAAAAATTGAATTCAATGAAAATTGTTCTGTACTATAATATATCATGCTTCAGGAATAACACCAGTATTCAATCATCTCAAACACTTTTTAACATTTAAAGCAGGCACATGAAGTGTAATTTTGGTCATTAAACAATTATTGTCTTGCAGTGGCGGATTTAGGGGGGGGGGGGGACACAACCGGCGCTCGCCCCCACTATAATGTTCAAATTTAAGGTAAATCGTGGAACATTTGTATCTTAATTAAAAAAATGTACTAAACGATAATAGAAGCAATTTCCACTCCCGGAGAAATAAATGACAAAATCTTTTGATTTCGTGAATTACTTTATTGGGAGAACTTAATTTTTTTTTTTAGGAAAACCCTTAAAATTTTCGTCATTTAATTAATTTCATTTTATAAAAAATTAGAGAAAATAGTACAATGACTAAATAGGAGACATATTTCAAGCCCTATAAAATCTGTAAACCCCAGGAGCTTCCGTGGGCTTAGTTTGTTTTATTAGTCATTAATATACATTCCAATGCCATTGAGAGATTTTGAGAGAAAAATGGTTGCCATCACTTTCACAGCTAATGCCCTTTGCCTAGATGGTCGTGCGATCTCGCGCGCTGGCTACATGATGCTAGAAGATTGGTTTCGCAGGTCATGAGTTCAACCCTGGGTAAGGGCGGAAGTGGATGTCCAACTATTAAAAGTGAAATTTTCTGTATCTATGAAAATGAAATAAGCATATAAAATGAATATGATATGATTATATAAGTCTATGAAAATCGTGGTTGGTTGTATGCTCGGCGCTTACGGCCTTTGAACAGGGAGGGATCTACATCGTGCCACAACTGCTGTGACACGGGCTTCGGTATTTGCCATCTCATCCGAAGGACCGCCCCAGTCAGTGGCGGGTGTAAGGGGGCGCAGTCAAAAACCCTTAAAATTTGCGTCATCTTATTAATTTCACCTTATTAAACATGACAGAAAATAGGAAAAATTACTACATAGGAGACATATTTCAAGCTCTATAAAATCTGTAAGTTTCAGGACTTTCAGAGGGCTTCGCCCCCGGCCCCATCCCCCACCAGAGCTTTGCTCTGGACCCACTGTGGGCCTCAATGCGGCCCCAGACCCCATTAGGTTGCACCCCCTAATCACAATTCCTGGATCCACACTTTCCATTTAATCGCCTCTTACGACAAGCAAAAGATACTGAGGACCTATTCAAACCTGGATCCCCACGAGATATAAAAATGAATATGATATACATATATGGAAATGAGCATTATAAGACAGGGATTTATAGGTATGCATTCACGATTTAGGTCGGTGTTTTCTCAAGTTACTTTCGTTTTAAAATTCAATTTGTAAAGGTCCTCGATAAAATATATTTTTGAAGAAATATCAGCAAATAAGAAATAATTGAGTTCCGAATAAACAGATGACGACGAGACCGGAGGAAAATGATTGGTTTACCCAGTACAGGAGGAAAATGATTGGTTTACCCAGTGCAATTAATGAATTAAATCCCAGATTTAAAGGTGTGATTCCGATTGCATTTTTCACAACCTGAATATACATTGGAATATTCATATGGTCCTGTAAAACCGTGAGTCTATTAGAATAACTGAACACGGAGATTCAGTGTTGTAATAATTCTCACTAACGAGCTGCCATATCGGTCAGCATGTGCGGGCAATATGTGTTGTATTTAATGCTGGTAAATGGATTCACTCTAGTGGGTAAGAAACATACTACGTATATCATGCTATCCTGATTGTAGAAGATATATATATATATATATATATATATATATATATATATATATATATATATATATATGTGTTTTTGACTAGAATGCCGCTACTTGTATAGTGTATGTCATTGGCGGCGTACCACGTTTTCGCAACAACAACAACAACAACAACAAAAAAAAAATATATATATATATATGGCAATACGATTCCACAAATATCTTACCTGGATTATAGGTAAATATGACATTGTGTCACAGACCATGCATTACCATGTTGATACCGAGCGTCAATATTTGAAATTTTATACAGTACTTTGGATGATTTAAGCTTCGTTTCACCCCTAAAATTAATTTCAATTAGGTGTTGTACAGTGTTCATGGAAATCCTAATTTCTTATCAAAAAAGTTTATTTTGTTTTTATGATATTTTAGAAAATTGAAATAGGACATGGTTGGATATTAATTGATCCTTCATAGAAATCTATATGGCTTTTTGAAGGAGACATGGAATAAATTTTTATTTTAATCCGTTCCCCGAAATAAAAATTCGTTCCCACGAAATTGATTTTGTTTCCATGGAATGCAATTCATTCCTACTGAATAAAATTTCATTACATTTCGTGGGAACAAATTTTATTTCAAGGGACACGAAATTTATTTCGTGGGAATGAATTTCGTGTGGAAAAAAACCCCAAACACATTCACGCACACATAAACCAAAACAAAAACCAAAAACCGAACAAATCCACCAAAAAAAAAAAAAAAAAAAAAAAAAAAAGAAGAAGCGTATTGTTTCGGTATATTTCTTTTCGTTTCGATTTCGCACTTCCCAGGTACCCATTGTATTTATTCCTTTCTGATTAGCAATAACAGTGACTCAGGACCCGTGTCAGACCGGGAATCACCAGGAACTGGGAGACGCGCTAAAGAGAAGCCCGGATTATGCCATGGACGCTACCCCAATATGTGACAGATATCTGCTGGAGGGTTGGTATACAGCCCCCTCACGCGTCATGCCGAGGTCTGCGCCAGGGCTGGGATTCTGCAACACCCTCTATCCGTACTGGATGAAAGGTAGCTGAACTTTTTAAGTCGTCACTTGTATATAAATGTATATTCATATTGGCAATGTGTCATATTTTTCAAGATTTTTTCTTCTTCTTAATAATAAACACAGAGCAGCATGTGCCTAAAATCATGCGTGCGAGAAATCTGAAATGACGTCACTTGTTCCGGGGCTCTCTCGTCCTTCTGTCGCTTTCATTTGTTATCACAGTTTTTCATTCGTTTTTCAATCCTTCCTCCCTGTCTTCACAAATACCCTGCAAAGTCAGATGTTGTCACCACAGTCACGTGTTTATGTAAATAGAATACTATGACGTAGTATATAGATCATTTATAGCATACAGACGTCATAATCTTATCTACAATAACAGTGGTCTCCGGCTATTGTTTTCTTTAGCAGGAAGTACAGGTAAGCTAATTTATGCGCAAAACACATCACAGGTAAACGGGAAATACAGGTAAGCTAATCCATGCGTAAAACACATCACAGGTAGACAGGAAGTACAGGTAAGCTAATTCATGCGTAAAACACATCACAGGTAAACGGGAAGTACAGGTAAGCTAATCCATGCGTAAAACACATCACAGGTAAACGGGAAGTACAGGTAAGCTAATCCATGCGTAAAACACATCACAGGTAAACAGAAAGTACAGGTAAGCTAATCCATGCGTAAAACACATCACAGGTAAACAGGAAGTACAGGTAAGCTAATCCATGCGTAAAACACATCACAGGTAAACAGGAAGTACAGGTAAGCTAATCCATGCGTAAAATACATCACGGGTAAACAGGAAGTACAGGTAAGCTAATCCATGCGTAAAACACATCACAGGTAGACAGGAAGTACAGGTAAGTAGCTAGGTAAGAAGTTAAGTCGGCTTTATATCATACATATCCGCCAACCTTTGCAGAAAATGGAACATGTGATTATAATCATTTGCCACAAATTTTGGAAAATTGCTACTTAGTCATACAACAAACCACTTATTTCAAGGGACGCCTCCAGCCGAAGTTGGACAAGAAATAGACGTTGAAATTTGTGGAGTGGGGTTTTCTTCCTGTGATAAAAGCTTCACAGTCAAGGTGAAACGATGTCCTTCATTCTTGGTGTACAGACTCTTGCCTCTCGACTCCTGCAACTCGGCATACTGCTTTGGTAAGAAGTGCTGTATTAATCATAATCTTTTTCCTCACCCCTTATTTCTCTCACACCTCTCCCTACCTTTCCCACTCTCCTCTCCATCTCTTTATCTCTCTTTCCTGCTCTTCTCCCCCTCTTTATCTTTTTCTCTATCTTCCTCTTTCTCTCCCACTCTTCTCTCCCACTTTTCTCTCCCCCTCTTTATCTTTCTCTCCCCTCTTTATCTTCCTCTCCCCTCTATCTTTCTCTCTCTCCCACTCTTTGTCTTCCTCTTTCTCTCCCACTCTTCTCTCCCCTCTTTCATTCCCACTCTTCTCTCCTATCTTCTATCTTTATCTTTCTGTCTCCCCCTCTCTCTCTCTTCTCTCTCTCCTGCATTTTGATCGGAAACTAATACAATTTTGTAATCATTTCAAACTATTTCATAAGTATTTTGAATTTCTGAATGCAAAGCTAATGTCTATTTCTTTACAGAGAATACGGGGAATTGTAAGTAGAAAATTAAATCTTTTCAATCTTTTATCGACAAAACGCTGCAAAAAAAATCAATTCTTCGTAGAAGTGTTCGTCATCATTTGAATACTGCAATGATATAACTGTTTCCATGATTTCTAATTACTGGATAATCAATCTGATATAAGACATGAGCATAAGTAGTGATTGCTACATGTACATCACCAAACGCTCAACATTTAGAAGTGAGAATCACGGGTCTTTCTGATACGACCTTAAAAACGGAGGTCCATGTCGCGGCGGGCGACCTTCACTACTACGGCTTTAAGCGTTAAGCAAAAGTTAAATATTTCTGGTACTTCACCTACAGGTGGTGACGTCTCAAGGTCAAGGAAACATTCTGGACGGGACGTCAAACAAACAACCAACAATCAAACAAATATTGTTGAAAGAAGTCCAACGGAAATGATTTATGATTTTTTTGTATTTTCTTTATACTTAAGGTGTGTCAGAAACTCCCACAGGAATCGAGGTTGTCTATCATGGCGTGTCATATACTTCTAAAACAGATGGTGGGGTCATCCAACATGAACCCGTAATTAATCTGCTGTGCCGTTTCACGCCCCTGTTAGACAGCACGCTCTTTTATCACGTTGACTGGTATGTAAACAAGACCAGAGTTTTAGAAAATCAAACAGTGGACTCCACCGCGTTAGACAAAGCTGTATTCAGCACCCAGGATCTGTATGTCGCCGGAGAGAAGCTCGGCTGTTCGGTGAGAATACCTAGTTATCTGTAGTGAAAGAAAAGGATTATGCTAACATACACATACACATGTACCATGCTACGCTATTTCGAAAGAGTTTAGTGAAAAGTGAAGATAACGAACAGTGATCAATCTCGTAAGTCCTATAAGCAATACAAAATAGAGAGTTGGGTAAACACGGACCCCTGGATATACCAGAGGCGGGATCAGGTGCCTAGGAGGAGTAAGCATCCTCTGTCGACCGGTCACACCCGCTATGAGCCCTATATCTTGATCAGGTAAACGGAGTTATCCGTAGTCAAAATCAGTGTAACAAAAACGGCCTAACAATCGGCATGAAATACGTCAGACAGCATTCAACATCAATACAGGTTGAGTTCATTCGAGAGCAGTAAACATCGCATACCTGTAATGCTATTTAGCTTATTGATACCCGGCATTTTAACTTATACCTGTAATGATATTTAGCTTATTGATACCCGGCATTTTAAGTTATATAATGTACTTTATCTTGGTATTTAGCATCGTTTTTCAAAGCGGTAGAGGGCAGCCAAAATAAATAGATAAAAAAAAAGACCCATGAAAGCAAGCATTTAAATAAAATAGCAGATTAAGTTTTAAAAACAAACAAACAACACAGCAACAAAAATGAAAAGCAACAAAAAGAAACAAACAAACACACCCACATCTGTTTTTTTGTAACTAAACAGACAGAACGTAAACACGGCGAATCACATGTTAAAGTTATCATTTCTGTAAATTGACACAATAGTTTACTGCAGTTAAAACCACAACAAAGCTTGACAGAAATTCAAATCACTAGGCTACAGTGAATTGTTACCGCAAATCACTATAGTGAAAGGTGAAGATGACGAACTGTGATCAATCTCATAACTCCTTGAAGCAATACAAAATAGATATTTGGGCAAACACGGATCCCTGGACACACCAGAGGTGGGACCGGGCGACTAGGAGGAGTAAACATCCCCTGTCGACCGGTCACACCCGTCGTGAGCCCTATATCCTGATCAGGTAAACGGAATTATCCGTAGTCAAAATCAGTGTGCCACGAATGGCATAACAATCGGTATGGGACAGGTCAGGTAGTATTTCACACAATGGTAGGGTGTATTGACCAACTAGATCGTTATAACGACCATAGAATTTGCGAAATGCTGACTTCAATCGAGACTGTTGAAACTCCTATATCATCAACTTGTTTGTCGGTAGTTTGTCTCGATTTAAAAACTGACCGTACGCAGTACAAGCTCTTGCGTATCGAATCAGTAAAAATTGTAAATCGTTATAGTATATCATTAAAGTAAATCACTACAGTATATCATTATAGTAAATCATGATAGTAAGTCATTATAATAAATCATTATAGTAAATCATTATAGTAAATCATTATAGTAAATCATTATAGTAAATCACTACAGTATATCATTATAGTAGATCATTATAGTAAATCATTATAGTATATCGTTATAGTAAATCACTACAATATATCATTATAGTAAATCACTACAGTATATCATTATAGTAAATCATTATAGTAAATCATTATCGTAAATCATTATAGTATATCATTATAGTAGATCATTATAGTAAATCATTAT
Source organism: Ostrea edulis (assembly GCF_947568905.1). NCBI lineage: Eukaryota > Metazoa > Mollusca > Bivalvia > Ostreida > Ostreidae > Ostrea > Ostrea edulis. The sequence goes on from NC_079170.1 coordinate 67,757,355, forward strand.
AGTAAATCACTATATTATATCATTATAGTAAATCATTATAGTAAATCATTATAGTATATCGTTATAGTAAATCACTACAATATATCATTATAGTAAATCACTACAGTATATCATTATAGTAAATCATTATAGTAAATCATTATAGTAAATCATTATAGTAAATCACTATAGTATATCATTATAGTAAATCATTATAGTAAATCACTATAGTGTATTATTATAGTATATCATTATCGTAAATCACTACAGTAAATCGTTATAGTATATCATTATAGTATATCATTATCGTAAATCATTATAGTATATCATTATAGTATATCATTATAGTAAATCATTATAGTAAATCATTATAGTATATCATTATCGTAAATCATTATAGTATATCATTATAGTAAATCATTATAGTAAATCACTATAGTGTATTATTATAGTAAATCATTATAGTATATCATTATAGTAAATCATTATAGTAAATCACTACAGTATATCATTATAGTAAATCATTATAATAAATCATTATAGTAAATCATTATAGTATATCATTATAGTAAATCATTATAGTAAATCATTATAGTAAATCATTATAGTAAATCATTATAGTAAATCACTACAGTATATCATTATAGTAAATCATTATAGTAAATCACTACAGTATATCATTATAGTAAATCATTATAGTAAATCATTATAGTATATCATTATAGTAAATCATTATAGTAAATCACTACAGTATATCATTATAATAAATCATTATAGTAAATCATTATAGTACATCATTATAGTAAATCACTACAGTATATCATTATAGTATATTATTATAGTATATCATTATAGTAAATCACTTCAGTATATCATTATAGTATAATATGTTTTACGGTGTGACCGTGTTTGAGGGCGAAGCAAAAAAGTTTTGGCATTAGTATCTCTATCCAAAACAGGACAAAAACAACCCGAAGTTAGCACGAGGACAGAGCTGTATCAAAGCATCCTAATTTTGGACATTTGATCCGCCTATATATTGAACGCGGGAAATATAACGCAAATTCATGTAAACAGTACATTGTGACGTCCTATTCAGCGTCGTTATTTAGCAAATTCACAAACATAGCGTTTGAACCACAACAAAAAACATGTCGTTAATTGTGGAGTGATTATATATGATTAAGAAAATAAGATTCACATGCTTTTACGGATTTTATGTGTAACATCTCAGAACGACGTGAACTAGGGTAGACGAGATTCAAAATGGAGGAATACATGTCCACGCGCTAATATTCGAATCGACGCCATTGGTACCAAACTTTTCAAGTTCCATAGGTATGGTTTAATTTTTCATTATTTTCCTATATTTTCCTTTTAAACATGTATATACGTGTTACCTATAGGGAGAGCTCCGCTCTCACGGCCCTTCGGGCCGTGAGAGGGCTTCGCCCTCTATCATTATAGTAAATCACTACAGTATATCATTATAATACATCATTATAGTATATCATTATAGTAAATCACTACAGTATATCATTATAGTATATCATTATAGTAAATCATTATAGTATATCATTATAGTAAATCATAATAGTAAATCATTATAGTAAATCATTATAGTAAATCATTATAATAAATCATTATAGTAAATCATTATAGTAAATCACTATATTATATCATTATAGTAAATCACTATAGTATATCATTATAGTAAATCATTATAGTATATCATTGTAATACCGAGCGAAGCTCGGACGAAGACCCACCCGCGAAGCAAGGCTCCAAAGGTAACAGGTATGTAAAAGAAAAATTGAGAAAATCAACAGAGGAATAGAGATAATCTCTACATACGTTCACTGAAAATTTCGTGATCCATATGGGCGCTGCCATATTGTTTTGTTCGTTAGTTGCTTCTACGGATATTCGTGTTTTGATTTGGAATGCCAAAAATACAAGACTGATGTGCAATTTGTAAATCAAACACTTAGTTTGTTAAAATGAATGGGATAACTATTACTGCTACAGTTTTTAAGCCAATCATCAAATAATTAAAGAGTAACACGACTAAATAGATGAACAAGTTAACGAGTTTCTTCAAATAAAAGTATACGATATATTTACATGTACGCTTATGTTTTATCACTTTGAATTTGTTGGTTAGTTTTGTTTATCTCAACTGTCTTTTGAATTACAAACGGGATGTTTTGTTGTTTATAATTGTTTGATTTGAAAGAGAAAAAGTCGAGTGTAAATGTGACGTCACAAGTCTGCTGCCGTTATATTTCCCGCGTTAAATGAAAAGGCGGATCTTTTGTCTATCCTCATTTGTTCCCCTTTCATATTTAGATGTTGCTGGGCCTTTGGCGCAAGGGGAATTTCATAATAAAATACATTTTAAAATGAATTATGATTTATAGTATTAACGGAATTATGATTATTATTTTTGGACACGCCAATGACCATTTCATGCTTCGCTCGGTCCAACAGTCACACCGTATACATATTCAATCGTTATAGTAAATCACTCCAGTATATCGTTATGGTATATTATTACCGAAAAGTTACGGTAAGTTGTTTAAGGGAAGCAATCCACAAAGTCAAAATTCAATCAGATTCCTTACGACTTTTTACGCACATAGAAAGGTTTTCAAATTCCTAACGATTTTCTACGCACATATAAAAGTGTTTTTTAGTGACAACCCATTCGTTCTTGCATATGGAATTTGTTTTATCTTAATCAATTCAAATTGATAATGTTCTCCAGGACAAATGTATATGGGCGTGCTTGATTTAACTACATCGGCCACAAAGTGTACACCTTTCCGTAATCAAGTAAAAAGGTGCACACTATTTACATTCTGCACAGGGCATGTGTTGGTAAATGCACCACAAAATTCAACATGGCTGACAAATGGTGAGGTGGAAAATTTGCAGATATTTTTTTTTGTGTTTTATTGGTTGGAAAGTATGTAAGAGGATGATTCCGGCGTATTTGTATGTTGTCATTTACAAGAGTTTAAAATGTAATTTTAAGGAATAAATGAAAAGGATTGATACCTCGTAGAATCATCATCATCAAAAAAAAAAAAAAAAAAAAAAAAAAAAAAAAAACTTCGGCGCCAAAAAATCAACAAATAATTTGGAGTGTGATTTGGTATTACAGATGTAAATATTTATAAATCTACATGAGGATATATTTTCGTAATTTTTTTTTAAATTCTAGGTATCATTTATTTTGTAATTTATATGCATTAAAATCGTTAATTTTCTAATGAGGGTGTCCTCAGCTGCCGAACGTCCATAGCGAATACACTACGCTACATGGAGCTGCACTTGGTTATAAGGTTTAAACTGACAACAGCGGGTGTACCAAGGCGGAGAGCAATCAAGCGCGCCTTATGTTCTACCTGTTGTATTTATGTGCTTTGTAAATACACTGTACATGTTTTACATGTCTATGTCATATTTTTGTGCTTTGTAGATACACTGTATAGTTGGAGCCAAGAAAACGATTGCGGAATCCCCCTGTAACAGTTCTTCGAGCGCCCTGTTTTATGCTGGGATAGAGGTTGGCTGAATGAGATAAATAAAGATTTCCTCCCACTCTGTTTCCCTTCTAGCCAAATACTCAATGCTTTACTGATGAATGTATTACAGGTACTGACGCCAGTTCTGAACATGTCAAGAAAAGGCCAAACCACGCTTCGTATTCGACCCACCATTCCGTATGCGAGTCAAACACTAGAATTTCAAAATCAGAATGAGAAACTTGAAATTTCGCAACCTCTTTATATTAATTTAGAATTTCCTTCCACTATACAAAGTGCCTGTGTAGTTGACGGTACTAGTCCAAATTTATGCGAGATGAAACTCCCAAGCTTTAAATACAGCGAAAGACACAAGTACGGTAATACAAGTCTCTGGTACAAAGAGTACGCGATGACTGTCTACAACAGAGACGATTTAGGGTATGCGATACAGAACAGTATGATACTGCGCCTGAAAACAGGAGGGCAAGGAGCAAATGCAGCCACGGTGTTCGAACAAACAGCCCTGCCAGATATTCCGGTAGTGTAGTTATATGTATAGGGGCGGATCTACAGCTGTATATGTAGGGCGGATCTACAGCTCTATATATAGGGGTGGATCTACAGCTGTATATCAAGGGGTGGATCTACAGCTTTATATGTAGTGGCGGATCTACAACTTTATATGTAGGGGCGGATCTACAGCTCTATATATAGGGGCGGATCTACAGCTTTATATATAGGGGAGGATCTACAGCTTTATATGTAGGGGCGGATCTACAGCTCTATATATAGGGAAGGATCTACAGCTTTATATTAAGGGGCGGATCTAAAGCTTTGTATGTAATAGCGGATCTAGAGCTACCAGACGCTCCGGTAATGTAGATAAATGTTGAGGTGGAGCTGGAGGGGACAGTTACGGTAAATGCAGCCCAATTTTGGCTGAACGATCTGTATGAAAAATGGGTACTATTTGTTAGGTATAGTTAGGGTTTTCAGTCTCCCTTTTTGAGCTGAAGAGACTCAAACTTGGGTTACTTTCCACTTTGGAAATATGTTGGATCCGCCCTTAAAGCGTAAAGAATTTTACCAGAAAATATCGATTGCTAATTGCTATTGCAGCCCTTCTCTTGCAAACTTTGTTCTATTTGAAGAAATATGATTTTAAAAAAATATATATTGACAAACGTTCTTGCCCTAATGTTTCTCCAAGTTAAACTTAATCATAAAAATATATCTATTTTTAAAAGATAAACATCCACGACGATTCCACGGAATGGAAAGGACGGTACTGTTACTCCAGAGGTGATCCTCATATGAGAACGTTTGATGGCTAGTAAGTTATATTCTCATGTGAGAACGTTTGATGGTTAGTAAGTTATATTATCATGTGAGAACGTTTGATGGCTAGTATGTTATATTCTCATGTGAGAACGTTTGATGGTTAGTAAGTTATATTCTCATGTGAGAACGTTTGATGGTTAGTAAGTTATATTCTCATGTGAGAACGTTTGATGGCTAGTAAGTTATATTATCATGTGAGAACGTTTGATGGCTAGTAAGTATTATTCTAATATGAGAACGTTTGATGGCTAGTAAGTTATATTCTCATGTGAGAACGTAAGGTGAAGATAACGAACAGTGATCAATCTCACAACTCTCATAAGCAATACACAATAGATAGTCAGGTAGATACGGACCCCTCGACACACCAGAGGTGGAATTAGGCGCCTAGGAGGAGTAAGCATCCCCTGTCGACCAGTCAGTAAGTGATACATATATCCTCATGCAAGGTGAAGATAACGAACAGTGATCAATCTCATAATTCCTATAACAATGCAAAATAGATAGTTGGGTAAATATGGACCCCTGGACACACCAGAGGTGGGATCAGGTGTCTAGGAGGAGTAAGCATTCCCTGTTAGTAGGTGATAGTAAGTGATAGATGTATCCTCATATGAGAACGTTTGATGGCTAGTAATTGATATTCTTCTATGAGAACGTCCAATGGATTGTAAGTGATATTCTTGTATGAGAACGTTTAATGGCTTGTAAATGATATTCTTATATGAGAACGTTCAATGGCTTGTAAATTATATTTTTATATGAGAAGGTTTGATGACTACCGTGGTAAGTGATATCGTCATGTGAGAACGTCGAATGGCTAGTACGCGATATTTTCATATGAGAACGTTTGATGGCTTGTACGCGACATTCTCTTTAGTATTTTCTTGTTTTCGTTATCCAATAACTCAATAATAGGTAACACAAAAAATGTTATTCTAAACCAAATTTAATAGTGTGTGCTTATTAGTGAACAAAATAACGCAATGATTTACAGCCAAATAATTGAACGTTGTAATGTTACAGTGTATATATCAGGAAATTTTCAACTGAAAATCAAAGAAAACCAAAACAAAATCTTTAAATTCTATAAAAAATGATGAACACAATCACACATAAATGTTATTACCACAATCACACATAACTGTTATTATTACAATCACACACAACTATTATTATCACAATCACACATAACTGTTATTATCACAATCACACATAACTGTTATTATTACAATCACACATAACTTATTATCACAATCACACATAACTGTTATTACAATCACACATAACTGTTATTATTACAATCACACATAACTGTTATTATTACAATCACACATAACTGTTATTACAATCACACATAACTGTTATTATCACAATCACACATAACTGTTATTATTACAATCACACATAACTGTTATTATTACAATCACACATAACTTATTATCACAATCACACATAACTGCTATTACAATCACACATAACTGTTATTATCACAATCACACATAACTGTTATTATTACAATCACACATAACTGTTATTATCACAATCACACATAACTTATTATCACAATCACACATAACTGTTATTACAATCACACATAACTGTTATTATTACAATCACACATAACTGTTATTATCACAATCACACATAGCTGTTATTACAATCACACATAACTGTTATTATTACAATCACACATAACTGTTATTATTACAATCACACATAACTGTTATTATCACAATCACACATAACTTATTATCACAATCACACATAACTGTTATTACAATCACACATAACTGTTATTATTACAATCACACATAACTGTTATTATTACAATCACACATAACTGTTATTATCACAATCACACATAACTGTTATTATCACAATCACACATAACTGTTATTATCACAATCACACATAACTGTTATTACAATCACACATAACTGTTATTATTACAATCACACATAACTGTTATTATCACAATCACACATAACTGTTATTATCACAATCACACATAACTGTTATTACAATCACACATAACTGTTATTACAATCACACATAACTTTTATTATCACAATCACACATAACTGTTATTACAATCACACATAACTTTTATTATCACAATCACACATAACTGTTATTACAATCACACATAACTTTTATTATCACAATCACACATAACTGTTATTACAATCACACATAACTTTTATTATCACAATCATACATAACTTTTATTATCACAGTCACACATAATTATTATCATCACAATCACACATAACTGTTATTATTACAACCACACATAGTTATTATTATTACTACAATCACACATAACTGTTATTATCGCAATCACACATAACTGTTATTATCACAATCACACATAACTATTATTATCGCAATCACACATAACTGTTATTACAATCACACATAACTGTTATTATTACAATCACACATAACTATTATTATCACAATCACACATAATTGTTATTATCACAATCACACATAACTATTATTATCACAATCACACATAGCTGTTATTACAATCACACATAACTGTTATTATTACAATCACACATAACTATTATTATCACAATCACACATAATTGTTATGATTACAATCACACATAACTATTATTATTACAATCATACATAACTGTTATTTTCACAATCACTCATAACTGTTATTATCACAATCACACATAACTGATAAATTGTTGAGTGTGGCCGAAAGAGCAAACAAACAAACTATCATTTCTTTGTTTTAACAGCAAATATGAATGCCATCATGTTGGCTGTGAGACAGGAATCACCATGGTGCTGTACGAAAACAAAGTTCACGATCAAGAGGTAATCTGGATCCCTGAAGAAATTTCATTTTTGAATATTTAAACTCATCAAGCTTAAGCTGAAATGGGTTCTTCTGATCATTTGTTATGCATAGTTCGTCTGTCCATCCGTTTGTAACATTTACACGTGCTTGGCTTCTCTAGAATCACTGAGTTAATTTCAACTAAACCTGACACTTTGCTGAAGGGATCTAAAATTGTTAAAATGAAGGGTCAGTCTCTTCCTAGGGAAGATAATGAAGAAAGTACCCTCTATGGGGAGATAAGAAATGACAAAATTAGGGTGTGTTTCATATCACAGTCCTCGTCTCATGAACCATTAAACTAGACAGGATGAAACTTATGTTTAACCTTCCCGAATTAGTGTGATGTTTGAATACTTCATGTTCCCAAGGGGTGTATATGACACCGCAATCCGCAATAGGAAGTCAACGTTTTAGATGGAAAGATATAGAAAAGTCTTTTAAAAATCTTCCAGCAAGGTAATGATTATTCATATTGATATGCAAGCATCCTTAGGTAGTGTAGATTCCAGTTTATTCAACTCATGACCCTGGGAAGGTAATCAGGAGCTCATAAAGAATCAAACTGATACGTAGTAATGTGTGCAAAAATATGTAGAAATATTCCCATGTACAGCCGCTCCATGACTGGTCATTTCATTGCAGAAAAAGTGCCCTTGAGGCCTTCATATTCCGTTCGATAAACCACAAAAGAAATGCATATGAAAGTTATAAAACAAACTCTTCTCGAGAACATTGGGTCTTGATTCGTCAAGCTAATACGCACACATTTTGTTGTAGTGTAGGTTATATTTGAACAAATAATGACCCCTGGGGCTAAGCTGGGACTGAATCAAATCATGGCCCCTTTGGCTAGACTGGGACTAAATCAAATCATGGCCTCTCGGGTTAGGCTGGGACTAAATCAAATCATGGCCTCTCGGGCTAGGCTGGGACTAAATCAAATCATGGCCTCTCGGGCTAGGCTGAGACTAAATCAAATCATGGCCTCTCGGGCTAGGCTGGGACTAAATCAAGTCATGGCCTCTCGGGCTAGGCTGGGACTAAATCAAATCATGGCCTCTCGGGCTAGGCTGAGACAAAAAAAAACTTGGTCTCGATCTGGAGCTAGGCTGGGAATGGATCAAATCATGGTCCCTAGGTGCTAGGGTTGGACTGAATCAATTTATGACCCATAGGGCTAGGCTGGGACTGAATTCAAAGTTTTACATGAGAATAAGTTTTGAAAAAAAATATTATTCGAATCTTACAGGTAAATCTAATTCATATCGTCATGCAAACGTTCCCAGTTGTGTGGATGAGAGTGGGGCTAAAATTGGAAATAAACATTGACATTATATGTAATATAGGGCAAATTTTGTCCATAACAGCAAGGCAAATATATTGATAATGAGACATCCTATGTTGTGTGGATCCAGGTTAGGAATGACCCCGTGGGGCTGGGTTATGGTCGTGATATGTGAGCAAATGTTCGCATGGAAATAAAGATAAAGAAATATTTTGAAAGCGGGTCCGAAGTTACTTATTGTGACCCGAAGACCTATTCACGTGTTATGTCATAAGAAAGCAATCGATAGTTTGTTACAGTACCCTTTCATTTGATATTTATTTTTGTTTTGAATACAATACATTATTTATCAAAAACAAAGGCAAACACAAAATAATTTGATTATGATGTACTACATTCCGAGATTTACGAAGTCAATCAAACTGTATGATAAAACTTTTTTCTATGTTTTATGAATAGGTTCAGGTGAGGCATCATAAATGTATATACCCGAACGCACGCTGCATCTATACTCTGGCGGTCAGATCCGGAAATGACGTGTTTATCATTGACATTCGCAATAACACGAAATACATCAACTTCCCAATTTGTGAGGATAAGTCACTGAAGGTGGTGAAAGCGTCAGACAGGCGATACAAGGTAGGGGAGTGGCCAAACACACTGTTAAATACTGTTACATGTTGTTATACTGTTAAATATTGTTACATATTGTTATACTGTTAATTCAGTTACATATTGTTATACTGTTAAATAGTTACATATTGTTTTACTGTTAAATAGTTACATATTGTTATACTGTTAAATAGTTACATATTGTTATACTGTTAAATACTGTTACATGTTGTTATACTGTTAGATATTGTTACATATTGCTATACTGTTAAATACTGTTACATATTGTTATACTGTTAAATACTGTTATATATTGTTATACTGTTAAATACTCTCATGGGGATCCGGGTTAGAATAGGTCCTCAATACCCCCATGCTTGTCATTATAGGTGACTAAATGGGGCGGTCCTTAGGATGAGACCGGAAAAACCGAGGTCCCGTGTCACAGCAAGTGTGACACGATAAAGATCCCTCCCTACTCAATGGCCATAAGCACCGAACATAGGCCTAAATTTTGCAGCCCATCACCAGCAATATTGACGCCTCCATATGAGTGAAATATTGTCGGTCGAGGCAGTGCCCATTGCATAGATATCGGGTTAGACAGTGCCCACTATATATATTTCGGGTTAGGCAGTGTCCAATGTACATATATCGGGTTAGGAAGTTTATACTATATAGATATCGGGTTAGGTAATGTCCACTGTATAGATATTGGGTTAGGCAATTTTTATTGTATAGATATCGGGTTAGGCAGAGTCCACTGTATATATTTCAGGTTAGGCAGTGTCCAATGTACATATATCGGGTTAGGCTGTGTCTACTGTACAGATATCGGGTTAGGCAGTGTCTACTGTACATATATCGGGTTAGGCAGTGTCCAATGCACATATATGGGGTTAGGCAGTTTCCACTATATAGATATCGGGTTAGGCAGTGTCCAATGTACAGCTATCGGGTTAGGCAGTGTCTACTGTACATATATCGGGTTAGGCTGTGTCTATTGTACAGATATCGGGTTATGCTGTATCTACTGCACAGATATCTGGTTAGGCTGTGTATACTGTACATATATCGGGTTAGGCAGTGTCTGCTGTACCACTATCGGGTTAGGCAGTGTCTACTGTACATATATTGGGTTAAGCAGTGTCTACTGTACAGATATCGGGTTAGCCTGTGTCTACTGTACATATATCGCGTTAGGCTGTGTCTACTGCACAGATATCGCGTTAGGCTGTGTCTACTGTACATATTTCGAGTTAGGCAGTGTCCAATGTAAATATGTGGGGTTAGGCAGTTTACACTATATAGATATCGGGTTAGACAGTATCCAATGTACATATATTGGGCTAGACAGGGTCTACTGTACATATATCGGATTAGGCTGTGTCTACTGTACATATATCGGGTCAGACAGTATATACTGTACAAATATTGGGTTAAGCAGTTTCTACTGTACAGATATCGGGTTAGACTGTGTGTACTGTACATATATTGGGTTAGGCTGTGTGTACTGTACATATTTCGAGTTAAGCAGTGTCCAATGTAAATATGTGGGGTTAGGCAGTTTACACTATATAGATATCGGGTTAGGCAGTATCCAATGTACATATATTGGGCTAGACAGGGTCTACTGTACATATATCGGGTTAGGCTGTATCTACTGTACAAATATTGGGTTTAGCAGTGTCTACTGTACATATATCGGGTTAGGCTGTGTCTACTGTACAGATATCGCGTTAGGCAGTGTCTACTGTACAGATATCGGGTTAGGCTGTGTCCGTGTCTCGCTGTGTCAGCTCAGATAAACACATATAAATAACGTGTTACGTATTTCTTCCACAGGTATTTTTACCTACTGGAACGTATGTTGAAGCTTGGATTTACTTGAACTATGCTGACTGGTTCATGAACGTGAACGTGTTTCCATAAATGGCGGATGTTGGCAACAGTTCCGGTTTGTGTGGAGTTCTAGGAGGCGGTCATCAGAATGATCTGACAAGAAGAAATGGAATAGAAGACGACCCAACAAATTTTGATAGTGCTAATCATCCAGATGAGTTTTCTGTATCGTGGAGGTACATTTTAACTATATCTCAGCCAATCACATTCTTTAAGCTTTTCAAACTTGAACCAAAATTTCATATCGAACGCACCATTTAAGAGAAGAGTTTAGCTTGAATATTCAACTAAAAATGGGTGTAAATTTACTGTTAAGAAATTACTCTGAATTCCTGAACTCTGGATTTAGTGAAATAATCATCATTTTCTCAATTTGTTATCCCATTAGGACTGCATGAAAACATGATATCCCATTTTCCTTTTCAGAGTGCCAGCAGACCAAGATTTGCTTTCCGAATCGATGGATTTTCAAACTATAGATTCACTGTCCCGCATCAAATCGAAGCTCTGCACCTGTAACAAAAAACACGAGACAGAGTGCACATATGATAGCTACAAGACTATAAATTGTAGTACTATCACCCGAGGAAAGAAGTTTCCATGTCTCCTACATAATAGCAACAGCCGACGGAAACGACACGCTGCGCATGTCAGTTCGTTTTACACGGAACTAGACGAGAACCACGTGGTAATGATATTCATTTCAACTTAATCTACAGTGGTTTTCATTTAATTGCGAGGGCTTAATTATATTTTAGTCAATTTCGATTTTTTCATAATTCTATTTAGTATAACAATAATTATTTTCTTCGATGGCATAACATGCTGCGTAAAGTATGGCGGCGTTAGAAAGGTTAGTCGTTTTTATTTAAAGTGCATCACAGAGTTTAGTCTTAACACATAATCTTCAAGTGAGTTAATTAGATCATTAGGAATTGATTTAATAGTAATGTATGGTCCTGGGGTATAGTTTAACATGATGTAGATATACGCGTTTTTTGTAAACCACTATAAAATTTGTAATCCATAAACGTACATTACACTCAGTTCTGTTATAACCGAATAACGTAATCTGTTATGACATACATCCCGGATGGATACCTTTTAAAAATCAGGGGCCCGTTTTACAAAACAACTTACGAAAAAGTCGCAAGTCTTATATTGTATTACACAGTTATTACTGTGAATGAATAAAGTAAAACTTTTCTAAGGCTTATTTTTCAACATTTAAAAACAAAAATATTTTGCATTTGGAATGAATGATCTTGCAATGAACTGGAAAATTTCATTATGTAAACTTGGTCGCAAGTCGTAAGTTCGTTTGTAAAACGCGCCCCAGCTCTTCAAAGGTGTTTGTCGCATGTTTAACCATTTAGGATATCAGTTTCTCGAACATTTTAGTTAATGTCCAACCCCTCAGAATCTTCAGTTCCTGCAAACTGTTGTCATATATCTAACCACTCAAAATTTTCAGGTTTTTGAAACCTTTAATCACATGTGGAAGTAATTAAAATTTCATTTTGTCGAAAAGTTTAGTCAATGCTCAATCCCTGAAAATTTTCAGTCCCTCAATAAAAATATAAAGTCGTATATTCAGGCCCTTAAAGTTTTCAGTTTTTCTAAGCTTTTAGCCGCATGATCACCCCCCCCCCCCCTTCCCAAATTTGGCGATTATACAATGACACGTTTGTATTCCCTCTGCTCAGTACTCCGTCTAGATTATTTTCACGGCCTGTCACACATCCTTAAAAACTTTCTGTTAATTGATCAATTAATTCAAGCTAGCTTTGATCCTTTGTATTAAATGAATAAATGGGATAGTGCCTTTGCATTGGTTGAATAGCTAGGATCGTTACTTTGTGTTGAGTGAATAGCTAGGTTGGTTTCTTTATGTTGATTGAATAGCTAGGATATTTACTTTGTATTGAGTGAATAGCTAGGAACGTCACTTTGTATTGAGCGAATAGCTAGGATCGTTACTTTGTGTTGAGTGAATAGCTAGGTTGGTTTCTTTATGTTGATTGAATAGCTAGGATATTTACTTTGTATTGAGTGAATAGCTAGGATCGTTACTTTGTGTTGAGTGAATAGCTAGGTTGGTTTCTTTATGTTGATTGAATAGCTAGGATATTTACTTTGTATTGAGCGAATAGCTAGGATCGTTACTTTGTATTGAGCGAATAGCTAGGATCGTTACTTTGTATTGAACGAATAGCTAGGATCGTTACTTTGTGTTGAGTGAATAGCTAGGTTGGTTTCTTTATGTTGATTGAATAGCTAGGATATTTACTTTGTATTGAGCGAATAGCTAGGATCGTTACTTTGTATTGAGCGAATAGCTAGGATATTTACTTTGCATTGAGCGAATAGCTAGGATCGTTACTTTGTGTTGATTGAATAGCTAGGATATTTACTTTGTGTTGAATGAATAGCTAGGATAGTTACTTTGTGTTGAGTGAATAGCTAGGATAGTTATTTTGTATTGAGTGAATAGTTAGGATATTTATTTGGTATTGATTGAATAGTTATGATAGTTACTTTGTGCTGAGTGAATAGCTAGGATATTTTCTTTGTATTGATTGAGTACCTAGGATAGTTTCTTTGTGCTGAATGAATAGATAGGATAGTTTCTTCGTGTTGAGTGAATAGCTAGGATATTTACTTTGTGCTGAATGAATAGATAGGATAGTTACTTTGTGTTGAGTGAATAGATAGAATAGTTTCTTTGTGCTGAGTGAATAGCTAGGATAGTTTCTTTGTGTTGAGTGAATAGCTAGGGTAGTTTCTTTGTATTGAGTGAATAGGTAGGATATTTACTTTGCATTGATTGAATAGCTAGGATAGTTTCTTCGTGTTTAGTGAATAGCTAGGATAATTTCTTTGTATTGAATAAATAGCTAGGATAGTTTCTTTGTCTTGAGTGAATAGCTAGATTACTTTCTTTAATTAGTTATAATGATTATGTTTTGTGTGGATATAGAGAAGTGGAAGTGTTATTAATCTATATATAATGTAATTAGTTATAATATAATTAGTTATAATGATTATGTATTGTGTGGATATAGAGAAGTGGAAGTGTTATTAATCTATATATAATGTAATTAGTTATAATGATTATGAGATGTTGACAGGTCCAGGAGATGTAGATAATTTAAGATGTTGTAAAAGGAATAAAAATTCTAAAATGGCACAGGGGCACAGAAAAAGAGATGGAATAGGCGGAAAGTCCTTAATATTGTACGAAAAACTAATGAGTTGTAATACCATGAGGGTAAAGTATTGTTGGTTTAAGATATTATGAGGGAAACATTTTTTTAGATTTGTAATATAATGAGGAAGTGTATTTTGTAAGTTAAGTTTGAGATATAATGGGGAAGTGCATTATGTAAGTTTGAGATATAATGAGAAAGTGCATTTTGTAAGTTTGAGCTATAATGAGGAAGTGCATTTTGTAAGTTTGAGATATAATGAGAAAGTGCATTTTGTAAGTTTGAGATATGATGAGGAAGTATTATGTAAGTTTGAGATATAATGAGGAAGGGCATTTTGTAAGTTTGAGATATAATGAGAAAGTGCATTTTGTAAGTTTGAGATATAATGAAGAAGTGTATTGTGTAGTTTTTATATATCATGAGAAAGTGTATTGTGTAAGTTTGATATATCATGAGAAAGTGTATTGTGTAAGTTTGAGATATCATGAGGAAGTGCATTATGTAAGTTTGAGATATAATGAGGAAGTGTATTGTGTAGGTTTGAGGTATAATGAGGAACTGTATTGTGTAGGTTTGAGATATAATGAGGAAGTGTATTGTGTAAGTTTGAGATATAATGAGAAAGTGCATTATGGAAGCATCTGCACCGTACACTAGTAAATCAAACTATTGATAATAAATCTTGAGTTGCCAGAACATAACTCATCGGTGGAAACTAAATTTGTGGAATTTAGAAACACACAGCCTCCGTTTTATATTTCAGGGATGCATTTTACATGTATACTGTATATTGATTATAAATTATTTTATTTACGGGTTTAGGTCTTATACTCCCTTTCAAAGAAGAGGGACATATTATTTTGCACCTGTCGGTCGGTCGGTCAATATATCACATGTTGTCCGCTCAATTTTTTGAGAACCATTCACTTGATAGCACTGATATTTAAGATGTTGGCTGGTTACGAGTAGAAAAGGATCTCTATTGTTTTTCAGGTCAAAAGGTCAAGAGTCAACCTACTCTGGACATAGGAATATACTGTCCGCTCGATATCTTGAGAACCCTTTGCTTGACAAACATCAAACTTGGTACACCAGTACATCCTAAGAAATAAATGACCCCTATTGATTTTAAGGTCACGTGATCTAAGGTCAAGGGTCAAACTTGACATAGAAATATACTGTCCACTCAATATCTTAAAAACCCTTTCCTTGACAGACATCAAAATCAGTACACTGGTACGCCTTCAGAAGATGATCACTATTGATTTTGAGGTCACATGGTCACAAGTCAAAGGTTAAACTGGATATGATAATTTATTGTCTCCTATATAAAAGGTGAAGATAACGAACAGTGGTCAATCTCAAAACTCATATAAGCAATACAAAATAGATAGTTGGGCAAACACCAGAAGTGGGACCAGGTGTCTGGGAGTAGTAAGCATTTCCTGTCGACCGGTCACACTCGCCGTGAGCCCTGCATTTTAAGAATTATTTGCTTGATTGACACCAAACTTTGTTGTAGATGACCCCTATTGATTTTAGGTCACATTTTCCATCCACTCTTGACATAGGAAGATATTGTCTGCTCAATATTTTGATGCTACTATCAATTAAATGATGTGTGTATAACCCTTTTCAAATTTGCACCATGGGGTGATATGTGTTTTACAAACATCTCTTGTTTTTTCCTTGCAATCTCTACATTTCCTCTCTTTCTTTCATGTTTTCTTTCTATATAGAACGTTGTTGAAAGTATATTTACATTTCTATAGATTCAAAATCTAGGGCTTTCATTTGTATGCGTATTGTATGCAATGTCGCTGCAATGACGCTACCTCTATCTATTTGAAAAATGAAAATATGCATTTACAAGCAAACGGAAAATTGAAAAAGAAATTAAGAATCTTAAATTGCCAACTTTTGTATATAGGTGATGGGGTACACTATGCATATGTTGTGTGTAATAACGACAATATACTTATCATTTAAACCAAACGTTTCAGATATCTAAAAGGCAGACCGGATATTCGGATGAAGAAGCGTCCGTTATTTGCAATGCAGACTTTCAGGCATCACTTTCATACCAAATCTGCATACAAAATGTCGCCGTCTTTTCGAATGAATCCATCCAGGACTGTATCCTGGATTTGATGGTAAGTGTTTAAATATAGCCAAAGTTTCGAACAAACTTGTATACTACTACAAAGACTAGATGTTTTATCAGTAGAAATTTAAATGTGAGTAATTGTCAGACAGAGGTTTCATTGGTGAGCTTGAGTTCAAGAAATTATTTGGTATTGATATGTTGTTGTGAAATTGTAAAAACAAGTTTATATAACCTCCACATGAAAGGTGAAGATAACGCGAAGTAACCCATCTCATAACTCCTATAAAATTAAAGATAACAAACAGTGATCAATCTCATAACTCCTATAAAGGTGAAGATAACGAACAGTGATCAATCTAATAACTCCTATAAAGGTGAAGATAACGAACAGTGATCAATCTCATAACTCCTATAAAGGTGAAAATAACGAACAGTGATCAATCTCATAACTCCTATAAAGGTGAATATAACGAACAGTGATCAATCTCATAACTCCTATAAAGGTGAAGATAACGAACAGTGATCAATCTCATAACTCCTATAAGCAATACAAAGTAGATAGTTTGGCAAACACGGACCCCTGGACACACTAGAGTTGGGACCAGGTGCCTAGGAGGAGTAAGCATCCCCTGTCGACCGGTCACACCTGCCGTGAGCCCTATATCCTGATCAAGTAAACGGAGTTATCCGTAGTCAAAATCAGTGTGTCAAGAACGGCCTATGTTGTGCAGGGCAGTTGATGCACAGAACAGTTGTTGCAAAGAGCAGTTGCATTATAATTTGAAAGTATCTAGGTGTTTTATACAGGTAAGGGGTGTGTAGGTGTCTTATACACAGACAAGATGTAACTAGGTGTTTCATATACTGACAAGAGATGTCCAGTTATCTTAAATAAAATCTCTCTCTCTCTCTCTCTCTCTCTCTCTCTCTCTCTCTCTCTCTCTCTCTCTCTCTCATCCATTATCATTCACATATTACTCTATTGATGTGCTATTATGGTTGACTGCTGAAAGCATTTTTTCTGTTCTTATAGTTAACCGGAGACCCCAATGTAACCTCTCTTCACATCGAAAGTGCTTTAAACGTTTGCCAGACGTTAGTTGGCCTAAACCTGACTCTTCAAGAAAACTCGACGATTACATACGAGATCCTCAGTATATGTCCGAATAACTGCAGTGGCCAGGGCGAATGTTCCGCAGGTAACGAGTTTTATCTGAATTAAACTGTACATCTGTTCCTTTTTGTCGTTGGGTTCTACGCTGAAAGGCGATTTGCTTGTCATGAACGGACGCTGAATTTGGATAGAGTTTCATGCAATAATTGTCCTTTGGCAACACTTTTAGATGAGATTGTAAATTTGGTTGTGTTCAAGATGATGTTTTACACCGATTGCCTATTATGACAAGACGATTGATTGATTGATTTATTAATTGATGTTTTCCGCCACACTCTACAATTTTTCAGTTATCTGGTGGCGCCCAGTTTTTATTGGTGGAAGAGAGAACCCAGATACAATGTACCTGGGAAGAGACCATGGACCTTCCGAAAGTAAACTGGGTAAATGAAAAAGCTTCCCAGTTTACTTTCGGAAGGTCGGTGGTCTCTTCCCAGGTACATTGTATCTGGGTTCTCTCTTCCACCAATAAAAACTGGGCGCCACCATATAACTGAAAAAATGTTGAGTGTGGCGGAAAACATCAATCAATCAAGCTTCTTGTCATAATAGGCAATGAAATTCTGAAATCAGATATCGCCTACCTTGCCTTACTTCGTGACTTGTATCTGTGCAATGTTTTATTTTATATCTGTACACACCCCCCCTCTGTTAAATGTTCTTGACTTGCAACCCACCCCCCCCCCTCTGTTAAATGTTCTTGACTTGCACCCCCCCCCCCTCTGTTAAATGTTCTTGACTCGGAATAACTACTATACGTGCACTTTCTATAGCGAGATTCAAGTTTTAGCGACTTTGGTAATGGAGCAATATCGCTAACTTATAGTTACATTAAAATATGAAATTGCCTTTTTACCCATTACCATGTACAGAAGAAGCAATATATGATGACGCAACACAGGGCAACAGACCCTTTATGATGCTAAAATATGTTCACATACACGGGTTTTACGGGCTGTAGAAAGCCTTTAGAACACCACTGTATGATTTGCAAGGTGAAGATAACGAACAGTGATCAATCCATAACTCCTAAAAGCAATACAAATAGATAGTTGGGCAAACACGGACCCCTGGACACAGCTTGATTTCCTTCGTTTTGACAATCTTAAATTTCTATTTCATTTGGGGGGGGGGGGGGTGCTCTGGCTATTGATGACTTTATCACTAAGTATTACCTGCGCCTATATGTAACTCTCTGTGTCCCGTTGTTTTTTGTGATACTATTCATGAGATCGTCATCTCTTCTATCTTTCTACAGAGGTCAGTTTTGTTAACCTTATTTCACCATCACTTTCCTTCTGCTTTAAGGTAGTTGCGTATGTAGGACAGGATATGGTGGTTCTGACTGCTCGTTTGATATATCACGGCCTCCTACCGTCACAAGTCTCCTTGGAAATGGACTCTGTGACCTCACAAAAGATACATGCAATGACATCACGATGTTTGGTCAATATTTCGTAGAAAATATGAATACCTACTGTTTTATTACAAGAAATGAGGTAAATCATATTCACCTTTCCCTTTACATGTAGAAAGAGAGAGAGAGAGTGAAAGAAAGAGAGAAAGAAAGAAAGAGGGAGAATTCCACTTCATAAATTATCGTAATTATCCCGTCCCAGTGTGGAACTCACATCTTGTTAAACTTACGGCCACTCGCTAAAAACATTTTATCCAAAAATGATCAAAATGAATACCGAATTTATGTTTAAATTTACATAAAACATGAATAAATTTCACCACATGAAATTCAAATTTTGACCACAATTTCCATATAATGTGTAACACTGCAGGAAAGGCTACGGAGGTACATAAGGAGGGGAGATAATCACAATTTTAACAATACACGTTGTATAAAAGTTCCGAATGGTTTAGGAATTTAATAGTCGTAATATTTTATATTTCACAGCCAGAAAGGCAGTCTTTTTTGTAATGGGGGTGGGGGGTGGGGGTGGGGGTGGTGGTAGTTGGCTTCTAAAAAATCTTGACGATGAGAACTGGGAACAGAAAAAAGAAAAGAAAAAGTGTTTCACCAAATCTTCAAATCCTATTTACGATTGGTGAGATGTTTGGCTATATGCACACTGGCACACATGTAGACTCACGTGACCTACTATAACCAAAGCTTATTACCTCTGTTTTCAGATATCTGCAGAAAATGCCATTACGGGAGTAGACTTCTACAACACTTCGCTTGAAGAGAGAACTCTGTTTGAAGGCTTCTGTCGCCTAGTCTATGAAACAAACAATACATGGGTGACACAGTTTGTGTTTAATATGTCGAATGATGAAGCATTCTACTCAGATACCTTCTCAGTCTACGTGTACCAGTCTGAGTGTCAAATAGTCAACAACTACACTGGCAACATATTCTTCACATTACAGGTAAGCTTTCACATTACAGGTACGACTTCACATTACAGGTAAGGCTTCACATTGCAGGTAAGCCTTCACATTGCTAGAAAAAAAAATCACATTGCAGGTGAGTCTTCATATTGCAGATAAGGCTTCACATTGCAGTTACGCCTTCACATTGCAGGTAAAATCTGATTAAAATTATGTGCTGGATGTGCTAAACATTTTATTGGTGAAACAGGGACTACTATTATTATCAATGTTATCATTAACAAATTGGACATCTTGACTTTTCTACTGTTGACTTTTTCTTCGTTGTAGGAAGGGTTTTGTTTTATCGACGGTCAGTGTATCCGGGACAACGTGTTCGAATCGAATTCTCCGTGCTTGAAATGTGATACAATGGTTAACAAATATAACTGGTCAGACGGTTCGTATATCTCTATTTTTCTCTATCTTTTCTCTACCTGTCTCTCCGTCTATGCTCAACTGTCTTTATCTGTTTGTCTGTTTCTACCTCCTTTCCTCAGTTTTCTGTTTTATTCTATCTCCTATTTCTCTCTCTCCCGTTCTATCTATCTCTCATTCCCCTCTGTCTCCTCTATTCATCTTCATCTGTCTCTTATGTCTGTCTTTCTCTTCCCGCTTTCCTGTTTAACTCCGCGTCTCTCTCTCTCTCTCTCTCTCTCTCTCTCTCTCTCTCTCTCTCTCTCTCTCTCTCTCCTTGTCTCTTCCTTGCTATTGCTACTTTTAATAGTAGGGTGACCGGTAAGATCTGTGGGACTTTTGCTCAGTATATATCCTAAACAATTTCCAGTTAGTTATTTTCGTATTACTTTATCAGGCTGCTTCAATCAAACAACTAATACAATCAATACAACCATGACGCCAGAGTCAACAACAATATCAACAGCGGTCACAGACACAACAATAGCAACAGCAGAGTCCTCCATAACATCTATGGGTGGTTCCAGTCCGACGCTTCCAACAGCAAAATCAAATAGTTCAAAGAAATCTGACTCCCATCAACAACTGACATATATCATAGGGGGCGCTGTTGCCGCTGCTGTCGTCACTCTAGTGATAACCGGTATTTTGATAAAGAAATACTGTTTCAGGTTAGTTCAAATATCACTTCGTATATAAAGTTTACTAAGTATGCACTAATTATTGAGATGCTCTGTTGTAGAGAGAGAGAAAAAAAAATACTCAACACATTCTCAGTTTTGAAATAAATGGACGGAAGGGTATGGTGCTTTCTCTCTTGATACACACGTCCTTAGACGAGACGTAGTATATGATACAGCAACGTTTGTACGTCTGTCAGATCGTTTGGGGTTTCTGTTTTTATTTTCATTTCTCCATCACATATCAAGCTGACACTTGCTATGTAGCTTCTCTGTGGGTCACTCTAGACTATGCTGTAATTCACTCTAGACTATGCTGTAATTTCAATTTCCTTTGCTAGAGGTTTGTCACTTTAATTCAAAATGTTATTTGGAGCGTGTTTGACTTGTCCGAAATTACAGGTTGCTGAACGTAGTCAGTGTTGATAAAATTACAGGTTGCTGAACGTAGTCAGTGTTGATAAAATTACAAGTTGCTGAACGTAGTCAGTGTTGATAAAATTACAAGTTGCTGAACGTAATCTGTGTTGATAAAGTATTAAAGAACACATTGTTTGCCTGCATCACTCCTCCCGCAGAGCTATGACCTTTGACTTTTGATAAGTTGTAGCGTTTTAGCATGAGTATTCAATATGTGCAGGGTCAAGAATTTTGATTTTCTTTTATTTGTGAAAAATTACAGGTTGTGGAACTTGGTAAGTTTTAAGAAAATTATACCAAGGGGTACATTACTCATCAAGTTAACTTCCCTCACAGTTTTTATCATGGGCTTCTCATTTTACAAAGTGTATCGGTATTGTAGATGTGCATGTGGCAAGGACGTTTTGATTCATTTTATTTGGTTTTTATACGCCCGTCTTAAAGGGACTGGTTCACGATTTTTGATAGAAATATTTTTAATTTTTGCTGTGAAACATTAGAAATATAACTCATTTAATGTTGACAGCCAAAATTTTTACCTTCTGAATGCATGAATGAAAGCAATATTTTAGCCTTAAATATGTGTTATGTAAACAAAGACTCGAGTCTTTTTATGTAAACAAACAAACAAGTGAAATATTGATTTTGTAATATAATGCATCTTAATTTTGCATAGTCACAAATTTTAACTTTTAGATGACACTTTTCACCCCAAAAATGCTTGAAACATGAAAGATATAATAATACTTAGATCGATATCCATTTCTTTTGAAAATTCCGTAAACAATAACATATCGCAATCTTTGTTTACAAAACAAATAATAAACTCTCTAAAATGAGCTTCTGTGATGATGTATAACCTTAATTTTCATGTGAAATCTTTCAAACATATTTGACAGTAGATTTTGATCATTAAAAGTGAAAAACAAAATTTTGGGTAAAATCGTGAATCAGTCCCTTTAAGACGGGACGTATTATGGTATGGCGTTCATGTCCGTCCGTCTGTCCGTCCGTCTGTTAGTTTTTTCGTGTCCGACCCGTAACTTAAATACTACAAGGCCTAGAATCATCAAACTTTGTCTGTAGATACATCTTGGGTAGAAGGTGTGTCGCACATTAAAACCAGGTCACTGTGACTTTTCATTAAGAAGATATCCGTCTGTCCGTCCGTCTGTTAGCTTTTTCGTGTCCGACCCGTAACTTAAATACTACAAGGTCTAGAATCATCAAACTTTGTCTGTAGATACATCTAGGGTAGAAGGTGTGTCGCACATTAAAACCAGGTCACTGTGACTTTTCATTAAGAAAATATCCGTCTGTCCGTCCGTCTGTTAGCTTTTTCGTGTCCGACCCGTAACTTAAATACTACAAGGTCTAGAATCATCAAACTTTGTCTGTAGATACATCTTGGGTAGAAGGTGTGTCGCACATTAAAACCGGGTCACTGTGACTTTTCATTAAGAAGATATGGCCATATATGGCAAAAACTTGTCCGGCTCATAACTTGAAAACTATTAGACCTAGAATCACCGAAATTGGTCAACTAATGCATCTTAGGTAGAAGGTGTGTCGCATCCTACTTTAAGGTCACTGTGACATTTAATTAAGTTGATATAAAAAAAATGTTTTAATGGGTACAATCTATACTGTTAACAATATGTGACGGGCGTATCATGTGCCGTGGCGGTGCACTTTATTGAAAAAGTTGCAGGTCGTTGAACTTCGTTTTGGGGAAACATGTTACACACATAACTCTTTGTTTGGTTATCTACCACCTATCCTGTTTGTTTTAGTTAGAACCCTTTATTCACATGATGCACAAAATTCCAGAGCTTGATGATAGTTGACACTACTATAAGTAAACTATCTATCTATCCATCTATTTATATCTATCTCTCTATCTATCTACATGTATCTATCTATCTCTCTATCTACATGTATTTATCTATCTTATTTTGTTTATTTATCTATACATTTCTCAATTTCAGCAAAACGGAGGTAAAAGCTTTTAGATCAGACAATCAAATTGGACAATGGAACCACGTAGACAATAACGCCAGCAGTAAAGACAACGGTCAGTTCCGCCCTCATTCCATGCAGTCCTATCACTCACCACACATCGAGCGTCTGCCTCCTACCCATGATTTCAGTAGAATGTATGACAGCACAAAGGACAGGTCTCACTTATTCCGAGCACAGATATAACATCTAAATCTAAGAGTGAACATACTGAGCATTAAACTGAAACCATGCAGTGTCACCTCTATATCATCACTCAGACATCTCATGTTATAAAATGTATATAATCCCTCAGAAAACCCGGGTAATATAATGTATATCATCACTCAACAACTCGGGTAATATAATGTATATCATTGCTCATAAAACCCGGGTAACAATGTATATCATCACTTAGACATCTGATGTAATATAATGTATATCATCACTCAGACAACCCGGGTAATATAATGTATATTATCACTCAACACCCCGGGTAATATAATGTATCTCATCGCTCATAAAAGCTGGGTAACATAATGTATATCATCACTCGGACATCTCATGTAATAAAATGTATATCATCACTCGGACATCCTGTGTAACATAGCAAAATGTATATCATCACTCAGACAACCCGGGTAATATAATGTATATCATCACTTGGACATCTCATGTAATAACATGTATATCATCACTCAGACATCCTGTGTAATATAGCAAAATGTATATCACTCAGACAATAAAATGTATATCACTCGGACAATAAAATGTATATCACTCAGACAATAAAATGTATATCGCTCAGACAATAAAATGTATATTGCTCAATAAAATGTATATCGCTCTGACAATAAAATGTATATCACTCAGACAATAAAATGTATATCGCTCAGACAATAAAATGTATATCGCTCAATAAAATGTATATCGCTCTGGCAATAAAATGTATATCACTAAGACAATAAAATGTATATCACTCAGATGCTCGTGTAATAAAATATTTATCCCTCAGACATCTCATGTAATATGATATTTTTCTTAAAAGAATAACGTAAGCAAAGTAGGTTTGTTCATTCTTGTCAACAAAATTATTATTGAAGAATTTTGATACAAATGTTTTTCCTCATTTCAATGGTTGATATACTGTTTGGAGAATATGAAAAATGAAAAAAACAAAAACAAAGACTGTTGTGACAAACTATATGAACTTCAAAAGCGAGCTGCTAGAGTGATTTTAAACAGAATTTTTTATACACTTACGACTCAAAGTATCATTTGACATGCCTTCAGTGTACAATGTTTAACTTCCGGTTATTTCGGTGTTTGTCAGTATGTTCAGGAAATTAATTACCAGTAGATTTACCAGATTACGTCAAAGTCATTCATTTTATTGTAATTACCAGTAGATCTACCAGATTAAGTCAAAGTAATTCATTTTATTTTCTCCCTCAGTGCCCTCGTCCGAAAATAAATATCTTATTGACTATTTGATAATAAAACAAAACAGAAAAAGTGAATAGGTTGGTTTGCGTGCGTTACAAGATCGCTTTTAATAAGCAAGCATCAAATCAACAAAGCTGAAAAATCACTAATAAAAACATGAATCCAAAACTGAAAATGGGCTGGGTGGGAGGGAAGGCTAAGGTACAGAAACACAAAAGTGACCTTTGTTGCTTGTAACGAACCTCGCACTGCTCGAACACTGACTAGTATTATATATACTAAGCGTAAAAGCACTCGTGCATGAGCTCAAAAACCCGCGAATGTATTTACGGAAAATAAAGAAAAATTA
This sequence comes from Ostrea edulis, assembly GCF_947568905.1. NCBI lineage: Eukaryota > Metazoa > Mollusca > Bivalvia > Ostreida > Ostreidae > Ostrea > Ostrea edulis. Next base: position 67,783,058 of record NC_079170.1, read on the forward strand.
CGAAATGTAAAACATAAAGAAATGAATATATGCACGTATCAGGAATTAAAGGTTTATACGTCATTCAATTTTCATTTTATCTTTCAATATGTATACGTGATTTTTTAAATAATGATTGTTACCACGTGGCTTTACGAAAACTGCCGAAACCAGTCCTTTCCCTGCCCAACGTCACGATAAAAAACAAAGGCAAAGAAGTTATTTTTGTTCAAGGCTTTATATCTATACAAACGCCTGCTGTTGGATACATAGAGGATATCTATATTGCGTGTTTTGATATTTCGTTTATCCAACTCGTTGATATGGTGTATTTATTCGCGAGGCTTGCCGAGCGAATAAATACACCATATCAACGAGTTGGATAAACCAAATATCAAAATACGCAATTATAGATGTTCTATTTATCTCATACATCTTTTTTTCACTTAATTTTTAGATGATCCCCAGTATGGTAGAAACAGCTGATTGAATTTGTTTTGAATCCGTGGCTCAGACGTCGTGCTTAATCTGTCTACTTTACGCGGGAAAAAATAGCGCGCTTATAAACCATTAATATACAGTACAAAAGAGCATTTTTATAAAAGAAACCATGGATGAAAATTGTTTTAGAAGGGATTATAGTTTATAATTAATAATGGTTTTACCATTCCAACAAAGTAACAGCTATTGACCGAGTATATATTTTTTGACGTAGGCCTGACCTTCTGATAAAAGTTTGATGTCGTCGTCGTTTTGAAATAAGCAATTGTAATAACGAATTAACGATCGATGAAAGTCATATTTTAATGCAGCGTTATTAGAATGTTCAAGAGTTTATAATGAAAAGTAGAAATGTGTGTGCAGCTGGATTTTATTTACGTAGTTTCTTTGGATCTGAGGGCGAGAGGAAATCCTGAGGCACTTTAAATAGGCCTAGCCTATCAAGTAAAGCTGCTGAGATTTGTTACATTTGATATGCTCCAAAAAAGAGAGACTGTGCTTGTGAATTCTTGGTACCGCAGCATGTCGAGGTACTTTCGATTAGGCGTGTCCAGTAGGCGGTCGATTCCTTGTCGATAATAATAGTGTGCACATAGTTTTGTTTTCTGATCATAATTTTTGAGTAGGCCTAGTCTAGAACAGACCGAGTTGGCATTTTTGTGGCCGGTAACTTGCATTATATTTCAGTGGGGGCAATATCATTTCAATTTTGCTATAAGATAAATTCTAAATAAATACAGAATAACAAGTTTTACGCTTTATTTCATGCATCGATATAAATAAACACAGAAAATATGTCATCCAAGCGGGGACAGTGTCAAAAGTAGTTCGGACCGGAAGTGCTTTATCAAATGGGCGTGTGATAAAGCTGATGCTTTATCTCACTTTCAATATACACCACATGTATGAGATAAATTCTGATGAACGGCTGCATCATTGTTCGTCATATTTAAGTCTTGTTTTATGATCAATGATATATATCACAAATGAATACGTAAAGTAACTAATACGAGAGTCCTGAGAAATTGAGAATACATCCCTAGGATGCTGCATTATGGAACCCAAGCATGCGCATTACCTAAAAAATACTATCAAAGTTTTTGCATAATTCAAAAGCGTTTAGCATTGGATTGTAATACAAGTTTTGTTGAATTCATTATCTATATATTTTCTGGGGATGGGGTTGGGGTGGGGGGATGATATTCACACCATACATTTTGCTGGGGTGGGATATTGGCGACATTCACACGGTATAATTCTCTGGGGGTGGGAGGGGGCGACATTCACGCGATATGATTTTCTGAGGTGGGAGATGGGCGACATTCACACGATATAATTTTCTGGGGGTGGGAGGGGGCGACATTCACACGATATAATTTTCTGGAGGGGAGGGGGCGTCATTCGCATGATATAATTTTCTGGGGATGGGAGGGGGCGTCATTCACATGATATAATTTTCAGGGGATGGGAGGGGGCGACATTCACACGATATAATTTTCAAGGGGGGGGGGGCGATATTCACCCGATATAATTTTCTGGGGGTGGGAGGGGGCGTCATTCACATGATATAATTTTCTGGGGGTGGGAGAGTAGCGACATTCGCATGATATATTTCCATTTCGTACATGTAAGTTAAAATAAGAGTCCATTCTGTTCAAATTCCTTTGTTTCTGTTTTTCTCCATTCTAACGATGGGGGTAACATTACTTACAGCTGTATCTGAACTGAAGACCTTCAACCCCCCCCCCCCTTTTTTTTTTTTACAAACAGGAAACCGATTTACTTTTATTCATATGAAGGCGCTGACTAATGCCTCGTTCACACGAAGAATTTAATTCGCATAAAACGTAAGTTAATGCGAATTTAAATCTGAACCGCGTTCACACGGAGATTTCAATGCGCATTAGTTTACTTCGAATTAAAATTGACGTCGCGATACCAAAACAAGATGGCAGACGGCATTTCCAAACAAAGGAAGTCTCTTAAAACTCTTCATTTTACAGATTTATTAGACGACCAATTTATTAATTTTAAACACTGCCTGGCCCGGGAGGCATCATTAAGTTGATTGGTTGTTGGAATTCTTACTCATGTACACGTACAACTCTAAATTCATTGATCAAAGTTGACGATGTTGCCTCGATAGAATTCGAAGCGGGCGAGGATGTTTCTAATCATGTTTTCATGCATTTTAAGAAAGATACTTTCGGTAAAATAGACTCTGCACATATCTTTTGATGAAAACCTGAACCAGTGTATGCTATTTGTCCCTTAAATTGCCTTAGTTAGATAGATATCTTGACCTGAACATTTGCTAATGTGCAGGATTGGACTATGGTCGTTTCTACGATAAACGTGCCGGATTGGACTTCAATTTTGGTTCAGGATTGGACCCTCTTTTTATCTTTATTTTCAAAATCCTTTATATTTTCGAATCTCAACTTCACTTTATCATATTTTAGTTTGATTAATGTAGCTTAGTAGATTCTCAGACATTTCCAATATGATGGTGTATTTTGAATTTTTTTACTGTTATCAAATTACATCGTCGTTTAAGTTCCCAACGACGACGATTGCTACTGTAAAAATATCCATTCGCTATCTCCTTCAAATTGAACTAATATAGCAGATCTATACATGAGTCATCAATCTTTGCTTACGACAGATGTAACGTTGACTGTTCGTATCCAGGATATATAAGGCCATTTTGACCTATAAAACACGTGAGAAATTATCATCATTTTATAATCCTCTGTACCAATATAAATTCTACGTTTCCTGAATTCAATTAACCCGCATACATATTCCCTAATTCCAAACTCTTATATAGATTTTCTCCTCTGTTTCAGGTATCAAGCCCTTGAACTTCTTTCCATGAGATGGGTACAGTTCGAATGTGCGAAATTTGTGGTGAGAAATTCAAGACCAATTCTGCATTGCGTAGGCATGTAAAAAGGAAACATCAATCCGAGAAATTGTCTTCGTTTGTGACCAGTGCAACACAGTAAACAAAAATTCATTGTTTTCTGAATACACGAGGTGCATACATATACCATGGCAGCCGTTTTATATATCCGTTTATGTATATTATGAAACGATTATTTTTACGGTATTATGCTTTGTTTTACAGAGATACTACTAATCTTTTACATTGCATTTTACACATGTTGATTTGTCATTTCATTGAACCAGAAATGTTCTTAAGTTTTACTTTTTATAAATATATTTCAATGTTATTGCGTTTGTATTGAACTGATAACAACTAGTGAAAATATTGTATTGAAGAGTAACCTCTCATCTGAACAGCAAATATTGAAGAAAAAACACCATGGACAAAACTGCTTTTCATTTAGGTTCATATTTCAGCTACAGGAGTGATATTGCGAATTTCTGAGAAAATATCCTTTTTATTTGCTGCATCAGTATATGCACTATAAGGTTGGATTCAATGTAATTACAAGAAACGAAAGGTTTTGAAATACAAAAATGCTGATATTTACTACATTCCAACAAACACTTCTACCGTAAGTAATTATCCTTTAAGTGAGTTGGCCTCGATATCTTGCACGACATATGCACTCAAGATTATTAGAATTAAAATGATAGGGGAATTTTAAATTTTTTCAAAAGATAATAAATCCCACTTTAACAATCAAAACTGGTTCCAGCAGAAGCATACACATGAAAGGCACAAATGCATGTGGACAGATGATTAAGTATTGAAAACATGAACACCTCAACATCTTATATTATTGTCTTTATTGTCATTGAACAGGTTTGTGTAATGTAAACCATCATGCTTGAAGAGATTATTATACATGTACGTCAAACCATGCTCAGTTTTAATAATTCCATGCAGATATCACAAATGTTAAGTGGTTGGGAATCGAACATGGTCTACATGTATATACAATATAAATGTATTTGCTTCTGCAAAATGAAGACTTTCCAGCATGTTATCTTCGAAAACAAGGCTCCTTCTAACGTGTGGCAGAACTTTAGATTCATGTGCGCGGTGAAATTCTCAAACACTTAAAGATTTTCGAGCTGGCTCTTCCGGCTTACTGATAGTTCCTTGCTCCACGTGCTCTTTTAGGTTTGTCAAAACCATGGTTTTAGTAGGAGACATAAAATAGAACACACTTCATTCACTTGCAACTTTTAAGCTAAGAAGCCTCTTACACATGATGTTCTCAACACTTTTATGTATGAGGCATGTGCTATTATCAACAGTCGTCCATTGGCTAATGTATCCATTGATCCAACAGAACCTTCAGTTCTATCTCCTTCAGTGCTACTTACACAAAAGACAGAAGTCGATTATGGACCCTTGAAGCAGTTGATCTGAAAGACATGTATAGAACATCATGGAAACACACTCAAGTCCTTGCCAACCAGTTTTGGAAACGATGGCAACAGGAATACTTGTTCGGTCTGCAATCAAGGCGAAAGTGGACTATTTCAAGGGAGGACATCAAGGTCAACGACGTAGTGCTACTGAAGGATACCAACACTGTCAGATACGAATAGCCGATGGCAATTGTTCTTCGAACCTTACCTAGCAACGATGGACATGTACATAAAGTAGAACTCCGACTTGTTAGGAACGGTAACTGTGTTACGTGTGTTAGACCCATTACAGAGGTTGTTCACCTGTTTACACCTTCATCATAGTGACATCATAAAATGTCAGGCGGGGAGTGTGACGCCACCGGAATTCGTTGGGTCGTCCGGAAAACGTTTATTTAGTTAATAGTGATTACATCCGGTTTGAACATTAAGACATTTTTTCTCGTGCACCGAGGACAGACTCAGGGAGTCATTTTTCCCAACACAGCGTCTGGGACGCTTTCCATCGATCTTGCGGTATAAAGGGGCAGCGATGTATGTTCATTCTATTTATTTTTATGGTATTTGAATTATATTTTTTCTAAAGTAAATGTGAAATTCTGAATTTATTAAGTCAACTATTCTGATATATGTGTGGGCAGAATTTGTTTATATGTATTTCAGTTTGTTACCGTAATTACTGCTACATGAATAAAGAGGTAAAACTGCTGGGCGTTTTTTACTGACAAAACAGAGAGCTGTGGCAGAACATACTCTGTATACATGTGCCTTCTCTATCGTGAATTTCATTTCATAAAGAGAAGTTATACATATACATCCACTATTACTACACATTTTAACAGCTTAATAATAGAATTTCAGATATATATGGATATATTCATAATTGATATTCTTAATCCTCGATCGAGAGAGAGAGAGAGAGAGGGGGGGGGGGCATCTTATTGTTTTAAACATATGCAATTCAACAACTTATAAAGAATTATGATGTATTGTATATTCAACCTAAACTACTGTTTAAGTATGTAAACTTCACCACGAAGTAGTTTATAATGAAAAACGTTCAATGTGTACTGAATGTCTTTAGAAAATTCGGTTACAGCTGAAACTCTCAACGTGCTTTTCTTCCCGCCCAGAGAGTCTTGCAATGCGTTTTCTAAGTTCGTCTCTAAGCGCAGTGAGGTCCTATGAACCGTAATCCGCCATCGTTACTAAATATTCAACAACTTTCTAATCTAAACATGTCCTCTCGACGCTCTCTTAAACTTGAGGTTAGAAACGCCTTGGACGTTAACGGATCGTGCGCCATCTGTAATCAAGGGCGAGTAATTTGAAGTTTTATTTGCCAATGGCATAAAACTCGGTCTTAGGTCCCGGACTCAGAATTTTTTAATCGATAAAAAGAAAAAATACTGAGCCCCATTTCTCGTGAACAATGCTAAAAGCGGTCCCTGTTTCAACATTTCTCCTCAATAGACGCTTTAAACAAAATTTTGGTGAACATAGTGAATTAGTGTTTGTAGATTAAGATGATAAGCTGTTTCTAAGACTGATGAATTTTCTATTTGATTTGAATTTTTGCTCAAATCTTGGATCCACCTGTCTATCGTTTTACACCTGTGTAAAGTCTCCTTATCGACTAAAAAAAGCGTACTACCTGACCACTTTGAAACGATATCAAACATCAGGAAATGATGGCACTTAGTCCTTGGATGTTGACACTTTGGTAATTCTTGGAATTGACAAATAGATATTCATTAACACTGACAGGAGAGACACGGAATATTTCATTCAGCCTCTGCATCATATGAAGAGCACCGAGCGGCGGCAAATGTCATCTTCATCAAACAGCGTGTCAAGTTTTTTTTTATTATTTGTCTGGACGTTAGATTCTGTGCTGAATTTATTTGAAAACTGTCATTTGCGTAGAGCATCATCATACATTCTCAAAAACCAAATAATCCACTAAAAGCAATGATGTCTGTGAGAAAGAGAGGTACAAGATTTAACAAGTTCAAAAACCAAATAATCCACTAAAAATCAATGATGTCTGTGAGAAAGAGAGGGACAAGATTTAACAAGTTCTAAACACTAAGTAAAACATCTCCAGTATAGAAAATATATTTTATTTAGAAAATAGAACATATTTTTATTATAATATGGCCAAGGTACCCCCAAATCTCCACTGACCTCACCGTGAAGACCATGTAGAGTGCTTTAATTGATATCATTATACACAAATTAATTGTCACAATACTTCAGGTTAAAGGAGATTTCTGCAGCGGAAGTGTACAAAAATATTTTCTAAGATTGTAGCTCATTACACCACAATTTTATTTAATGGCTCCTTAAAACATCCACTATGAAGTCTGATTTCACCAACGAAAGAGTGATGCAAGCTCTCAATTGTTATATATGAAATGGGGAAATATTGTTTTATATGATTTGTTTAAATGAGCCACTAAATAGATTGTAGTGCAATGAGCGATCTTAATACATTTTCATTATATAGCCATATTGACCCATCCTGAGTCTGAACCCCTAACTCGGCCAGCGACAATGCATTTCTCAATCTTAGTACATGCAGATCAAGATCTCATGGACACCATAACTACATTGTGGAAGTAAAGAAAAGGATTTGTTCTAAGATTTAATGCAGTTTAACTGTTTGTGGCCATATTGTCCCAACCATAGACCGAGATCTTTAAACAAGGTGCAATGATTTTCAAAACTTCGGCAGAGTACCTCATTGACATACATATGTGGGGAGAGATAATATTTAAGGCATCTCACTAATGACCATATTGGCTCCACCCTAGGGCGTGAATCCCCGATCCAAAGGTCATGAATTTAACAATTTATAGGCAGAGAGTTTCATGGACATGATAACCATGCATTTAGTTTTTCCTAACATCGATAGAGATCTTCTAAGATTTGATACAATTTCACTAGAGAGCCATACTGGTCTCACCAAAGGGCCTCCACCCCTAACCAAGGTGATAAACAATTTCGTCACCCAAGTCTTCATTTAGTGATCGTTTTTATTTTGGGATTCACATACGGACGCATTGAAAAGTGATAGAGAGTTAATTTGATAGTGGACTAACTTATTTGAAGCGAACAGCAGTGTCACCTAAGTGCATATTAATTGCTAGAACCGGCCGAAGCTGAAAGTAAATTTCCAGACATGAATTGAGAAGGACTGCTCCGAGATTCGATAAAGGCGTCAGTCCAAATATTCAGCCAAGCCGAATCTCAGCCGAAAGTAAACAAGTACCCGTATCAACACCGGGAAAAATAAGGAAATGCAAATGACATGTTCTACACACAAAAAAATGTATGATAAAATTTATATTAAATGTGGTACCTGTCTCATCAAAAGAAAGTTTCATTAACTTCGATTCACCTTTATAATGAGGTACTTGAAGAATTTCACGTTAATTTGGTGGAATTCATCCCTCGTTAGTGACGTTATAAGCTTGATATTTCCTTCCTCATTTTGTCAGTTTTCCTCAATTTACTTTCAGAATTAATTTATCAGAATCACACGATTGACATTCACCCCCCCCCCCCCCACACACACACACATCATCATCAATACTAATAGACACGCTAATTAGCTAGTTATAACTCTCCAGATACCAGTATTGTAATACAGATGTCGATGGATTTTCTGTGATCTACCTCCTTAATTAAATATTTCAATTTGATAAGTTTGTGACTAGTGTTAATTAATCATTCTTTTATTAATTTGATATATTGAAGTACCCTTGTTCTGAAGATTTTTTTATTTAATGTGGTATTCCATTGTAAGGATCCATATGTTTATTTTTATTTTTTCCTTCTTCAAATGAGCGTTTGATTGGATAACGAAGTATAAAAAACAACACAAAAATAAGAGAATTCAATCTATCTATATACTTAATCAAATGTATCGATATATTTCAAACAAATGACATAGGGCTCACGGCGGGTGTGACCGGTCGACAGGGGATGCTTACTCCTCCTAGGCACCTGATCCCACCTCTGGTGTATTCAGGGGTTCGTGTTTACCCAACTATCTATTTTGTATTGCTTTTAGGAATTATGAGATTGATCACTGTTCGTTATCTTCACCTTGCATATATATATATATATATATATATATATATATATATATATATATATATATATATACATATATATATACATGTATATGCATTTCTAATTTTTTTTTAAAAAAGGTGGGGGGGGGGGGGGGGGGGGCGTTATTTGGATGTGGTCGCTCTGAAGACCTACCACGATGCTGACTCTCAGTGGGCCTCTTTAAGAACTACCACGATACTGACTCTCAGTGGGCCTCTTTAAGAACTACCACGATACTGACTCTCAGTGGGCCTCTTTAAGAACTATCACGATACTGACTCTCAGTGGGCCTCTTTAGGTCACCCGGACAAACACTCACTTGATATGATACATTGTTTTGCTGTTTTTCGTTGTTGTGTTAATTATTAAACAAAGACAAAAAGATAAATAAATAAATAATTTGTTATGTACAAGTGGAAGTCAGAATGTATGGGTACTTTACATGTACCCTTTTTACACCAAGCATTTACATGCAAAACACCAGCGTGGAGTTGACCCTTGTGAGTTTCCTAGGCACGGTAATAATGGTTTCACCATTTCGTGGCATGCTTGGTTTATTTGCTTTCCGTTCTCACCTGAAGCGGTGTCTCAACGTTTGGAAATTCATTGTTTAAGTTGAACATAATCCCTGAACATGTATTTATTTTTCAGACTGTGTATGACACCCCATGACATATGTATCTGTTTTATCTCCCTCTGTCACTGACCCTAACATCAGGACAGGTGCAGAGTAATAGTGATGGGTGAAAGAGTTATCTCCCCTTTGTATGGGTTTTTAATCTGTTTCTTTTTTAACCTAACACTTTATTACAAATCACCAGTGTTCATTCTAATCACAAAAACCTTTTTTCTAAAAACAATCTGCTCATTCTGTTGATAAAGAGATTGTAAATAAAAAAGTAATGAGGTGAAATTTTCAGATTTGTTAAAATTAAAAATGGTTTATCGTTATGCTAGGTGCGGCTCTTTTTAAATACAATATTAATAAGCGGATTGTTTGTAATAAATTACAAATCTTCAAAAAGAGACACACGCAACATAATAATCTACTATTTCGAATTTTAACGAATCTGAAAATTTTACTTCATTTCATATCTTCACTTTTTCATTTACAGCATGGAAAGACTTGCGTATCAATAAATATCAACATTTACATTTTTAAATTGACGCCAGTCTGCTGAGGGGCATGCATTAATCAAATATAGATTTTCTCCCCTGTAACAAGTTACTGATAATGATATGTACATACATACTTGCTGCACCTTTCCTCATTTGCAATGTCCACATATTCACATGGGGGATCAATAGCTTGCAAACAGTCATGTACTGGAAAAACGTTAGCTAAGCTATGCACGTCCATGTATGCTATGGTATCTTTAAACCATATACACATCTTTGAATCTATATTACATCGTCATATACATCTTTAACGTGTACTGGGAATTCTCATCGTTTGCGGTTGTCAACGATCGTAGGTCACCAAAATTTTACTAATTCGTGGGGAAGTCATTTTGTGAGTAACTTCATCCCTAAAACTAAATCATGCTACTGGTTAACTGATACAAGCAAATAATTAAAAGTATCCCACACTAACTGCTTAACTGACAAAGGTAAACCACTAAAACTAACCCACGCTAACTGGTTAACTGACACAGACAAATCACTAAAACCAATCCACGCTAACTGATTAAATGACACAGGCAAATCACTAAAACTAATCCACGCTAACTGATTAAATGACACAGGCAAATCACTAAAACTAACCCACGCTAACTGATTAAATGACACAGGCAAATCACTAAAACTAATCCATGCTAACTGATTAAATGACACAGGCAAATCACTAAAACTAATCCATGCTAACTGATTAAATGACACAGGCAAATCACTAAAACTAATCCATGCTAACTGATTAAATGACACAGGCAAATCACTAAAACTAATCCACGCTAACTGGTTAACTGACACAAACAATTAACTGAAACTAATCCGAGCTAACTGGTTAACACAAAAAAACACCACTAAAACTATTCCGAGCTAACTGGTTAACACACACAAAAAAACCCACTAAAACTATTCCGAGCTAGCTGGTTAACACAAACAAAGCACTAAAAATAATCCGAGCTAACTGGTTAACACAAACAAAGCACTAAAACTAATCCATGCTAACTGGTTAACTGACACAAACAATTAACTGAAACTAATCCGGGCTAACAGGCTAACACAAATAAAGCACTAAAACTAATCCATGCTACCACGTTAACTAAACTGACAAACAACTAAAGCTAATCCATACCACCTGGTTAACTAAAATGACAAACAACTAAAGCTAATCCATACCACCCGGTTAACTAAACTGACAAACAACTAAAGCTAATCCATACCACCTGGTTAACTAAACTGACAAAGCACTAAAACTAATCCACGCTATCTCGTTGTCACAGACTAGCCACTAAAACTAATCCGTGCTAACTGCTTAACTGTCACAGACTAGCCACTAAAACTAATCCGTGCTAACTGCTTAACTGTCACAGACTAGCCACTAAAACTAATCAACGCTAATTGACTCACTGACAAACACTCACAACTAAAACTATTCCATGATATCTGATTCACTAGCACAGAAAACCACTAAAACTAATCCACGCTAACTGGTTAACAGAGACAAACTACAAAAACTAGGCCACGCCAACTGGTTAACTAACACAAATAAACCACTTAAACTAATCCATGCTAACTTGTTAACTGACACAAAGCCCACGCTAACTGATTAACTGACACATAAAAACCACTAAAGTCAATCCATGCTAACTGGTTAACTGACACAAAACCCACGCTAACTGATTAACTGAAACATAAAAACCACTAAAACTAATCCATGTTAACTGGTTAATTGACACAGACAAACCACTAAAACTAAGCCACGCTAACTGATTAACTGACACATAAAAATCACTAAAACTAATCCACGCTAACTGATTAACTGACACATAAAAACCACTAAAACTAATCCACGCTAACTGATTAACTGACACATAAAAACCACTAAAACTAATCCACGCTAACTGATTAACTGACACATAAAAACCACTAAAACTAACCCACGCTAACTGATTAACTGACACATAAAAACCACAAACACTAACCCACGCTAACTGGTTAACTAACACGGGCAAACCATTAATACTAAAACTTATGTTTCGTAAACAGTAAATAGAAATTGTTAGCACCGCGTAAGGATTCGCTTAGCCATATACCGATGAAATATCGACCGTGGAGGAAGCTATCTTAGTTTCTTGCATATCAGACCATGTATACCTTATTTATCAAATTTGAAAACGGATGATGGAGTTTCTAACGAATTTTGGTAACAGAAGACACGCGTACTTTACTTATATGTGGAGGTTGTGTAGGCCTGGTGTGTACTTCGCTGTGCAAGATCAACTTTGAAGTCGTTCCTATCACGGGCGCTTGTGTCAGAGCCTAAACTTCGTAAGCTGCTTGTACATGTATACGTCACATCATACACCAGAGAATACGAATTTTTGATTTAGTAACATATTTAAATCACAAAGTTACTTACCATAGCATGCAGAATTGTCGTCAATTAAATCCTACACATTAAATTATATACATGTAAGCAATTCACATTTAGCGATCCACATGATAATAGATGAGAGATGACGTCATTTGTTACAGTGTAGACATTTACGCATTTGATGTTTTGATAGGCGGATCAAGCAATCCACTCAAGTAAATACAGACTGAAACAGCAATTTGCAAATACTTAATATACCGTTTTGTATTTCACATATTCAAGTCCGTGGATTTTCAATATCATTTAATAACTTTTAAAGTGATGAATTAACAACGATGCTGATGGGAGGAAAAATTCGTTTGATTTCTTAGTCAAAAAAATTTCGTCCGGAGATCATCTGCACTAAGCACGCGGGACTACCTTTCTCTGGAATGCGTCTTCCCCGTTCTAAGCGCTATTCATAGACAGGAAATTTCTACACAAGCATTGTAAACGAAATGTATTCGTTTGATACTACTAAAATAAACAACCATCTATATGAATAAAATACTAATTAATTTAAAGAAAAAACGCACATAGGCCTAGTGATGACGTGGAGAATAGTCAACTTGATGACGTAGGACATGACTGGTGGAAGTAGACAGATTGTTTACACGAGTTCCCGTCTGCTTTACGAGTTCAATAACATGATTTAGCAAACAGCGACTTTTGATCTGCAAGATATTAATGAAATTGAACTGCATTATATGGGGCTCGGTCAACGAGGACAATTTAGATAAAGAGGTGTTAAGCTTTTTACTTTATGTTGAAAAGGAGCCGAGTCGCATTCCACCGTTCAAGATTACGACACAACCAGCGTTCAACGTCTCCTCGAACGCAATGCAGCATACATCCAGTCACAACTTGTTCGTTTCCTTTATATCTGATTCAGCTTCCTTTAATCTGATGTATAATCCATTTAATTGTACTCAGTAACTCTACCTGACCTGAACTCACAGTCAGTTTTGTTGTTGCTTTCATTGTTACGTATAGGTATTCCTACGCGCCATTTCAAAAAACATTAATTCAAGCATTTTAATGAAAGAAATTATTTGTTTTTCTATTTCAAAAACGTAATTAAAAGATGAGAAATAAAATTTATAATTTCGCAATTCAAAGTAAAATTAAAAAAGAAAAGGCAGTGCCGTCTTGGTTGCCAAGGATGTGTGTCCCTATACCAAGTTACATTTACACAATGCAAACATTTTTTTTTTCCAGTGCAACCAGCCGATCAACGTGTTACAAGAAAAATTAAATTAGTTTAAGACGATTCCTTTTTTTCTGAGATATCAACAACTTAATCATATTCTTCATAAAACGAATTGTATGACAAATAGATAACGTTGTCAATAGACACCCTAGATGAATTCGAGATTTAATTTTGTTAGCTTTGAAAAGGGATGGAATTTCGTGGGTAAGAGTGTCCCAGGAAATCGACAAACATAGCCCCCCCCCCCCCCCAACAACAACAACAACAACAACGACAATGACGATTCTACAACATGCACTATAATGAATCAGGAAAAGTGAAAATAACAGTGTAACTACAAGGAAAACAGGACTCTTTGTTTACTCACAGTACTGTGATTAATGACTGATCAAGAAACAAGAACAGTAAATCTGTGTGGTTTATTGTGATAATTTATGATATCGCAAACTTTAAAAATGACTTTAAAACTTTCTCTTCTAGATGACATAAATCATAAGATATCCGTAAAGCTCTTCCCTGACTAATGCGTGTATTTTATCCCTGACTAATACGTGTTTTTTATCCCTGACTAATACGTGTATTTTATTCCTGACTAATACGTGTATTTTATAAACAAGTATCACATCCGAACACCCGATCCTTTAAATAATTCCCCAGAAATTCACTCACCTAGGGTAACTGCTGTCAGATTCTTATGTGGCTTTATTGATACATTGATTTTGGATAATGAAAGCATTGCCGTGTTGCTTTACTACCCAGTGTCGATGCTATTATTGTATGGATGTTGTTTTTACGTTTCCATTAGCCACTAATTTAAGGAGGAGCGTCAAGAGGTTTGCCCTACGCATGGTGCTTAGGTAGGCGTTGCCACGAACAGGTAGGGGGGGGGGGGTGAAATAAACGGCACTAAAGTGAGCCTAGACAATGATCGTCATCGGAACTCATTACAGCGCAAGTTTTCCCGCCGCCATATCGAAGCCAGTGCGCATGTTCACGAAGGTATTTTAAGACCCCGGATGTATCTCAGTTACAGGAAGTGTAGATAGCTTAGTTGGTAGAGCACTTTACTAGAGATTCAGGGGACCGGGGTTCGAATCCGGGTCTGGTCCGCTGCATTTTCACCCTCACTGTTACAACAAAATACCGGTATATTTTTCCATAAGGTTGTGGTCAGGATTTGGAAAACAATGATATCCTCCTTACTTTATGAATAGATCGCCAGACAAAATCCGAAGAAAAGTAATTTCGCAGTGTTTTTTTGTTTTTGTTTTTAAATTATGAATCAATAATTAGGACCTACCTAAATTGAAGACTCTGAGTGGCAGTCAGTGTATGTTTTGCGACAAAAATTCTCATATAATCGCAATAATTGATACTTTTATTGGTAAAGAAAGCACTATAACCGGCCCTATTTTACATGCGTCTTTAAAACTTTTTTCCCCCAGTTTCTTAGGAACCGTTTAACGTAACCGGGGTATAGTCATTTTTATTAATCTATTCATTAATGCTAAAATTTATTGGAAGAACAATCAAGTTGTAATATTTAATACTTAAAAGGAGATATAGCGGCAGTCTCGTAACGTTTGATTGAATATGATTAGAAGAACATGATATGAGATACCAAATGTGCGATAAATGATAAGTGGATATGACGTCATGTAGATGGTGCACTCTGGGTATAGTGACGTCTAAATTTGTGAAGGTCAAGAACGACTGGCAGGTGCCGTGACCTACTTAGTATCTACGACGAAATTATTTTCTGACTGTTTTTATGTCAATGTGAAAAATATGTTTATAATAGGAGCGAAAACAAACAATTCAATTTAGCAGAAGTTCTGAATTCCAAAAATTACTCTTCCTCTGGGTTTGACAGATGTTTATTTGCGTACATTAAATATGCGGTGTGTTGACTACGTGTTTCAATATGGCTGTCAGCAAAATCGGAAGTGACCATGATTTATTGCACAGTCGTTTTGGGCATTTACATTAGTCAAATATACTAAAGGTCAGCGAGAGAGAGAATGCGGAACAGAGAGAAGAAAACCGAAAAAGAAAAGGGATGGAAAGAACGAGATTTTGAATAGTACATAACAGCAAAATATCTTACATAATTAGTTTAAGTTTTTAGGGGAATAATTAATGAGATTCAAAGCAATCGAGCAATTTGTCCGATAACTATACCTGCTCTCCCCAATTGCTATTCGTCATCTGTGGCTGATAATTATTTCAAACGTCAAAAAGTTTATTGACGTTCGGGCGATGACAGAGTGTTCCAGCCCCCAGGCTGAACTGGGAGGCATCGAGACAAGATAAATCTCACAGAAATGACGACGTCCGGTTCTGTTTTCCATGAGGACTACACAACCATAAAAGGTAAGGCGTTGTTAGGAAGTCCTTAATTTCAAAACTATTTATAAAGAAACTATTTATAAAGATTTACCGTTATAGTTAATACTTTAACTTAATAATGTCTGTAAAAATCAACAGGTGATTAATTAAACACGTGTGTCATGTTTTGTGTTTGTATTTAGGTTCCACCTTTTTAATGTATTTTGTGATGAATTCGTACGATGTAGTTATTCGTAAAACGTATGTATATTAATACACCAGGTGTCTAATTTTAGTATGTCATCAACATTTGTCATTGAAATATTTCCACTATGAAGCCTTTATATATGCCCTTATAAATTGCTAGATTCCTCAAATGTAAACAAACTTCTCTCATTTTTTTATGCTCTATTCATCGGTAATTCTGAAACCAATAAAATTTCTTTAAAATTTGTGATACACATTTGATAAAACTTCTACACAATAATTTGATTTCAACAACTAAAATAATATATTATTTTATGCTCGATATGCAAGTAGCTTTATTGTGGTTTTGTTGAACATAGAAAAATGAATACGATTATCAAGACCACTTTAGAAAGAATAAGATTTGAAATACCATTTAAAAATTTAAGTAGCTGATAAGATAATTATTGAAAGGGAATGATATATATTACTCACTGTTATCTTCAACTGAAAATCCCTTTATGAATGCATTCACAAGCCCTCAATTAATAAAATAAATAAAATATGTTCTGTTTCAGATACAAAATGCCAGGTTTAGGTGAGGTTGTCAGGGTGGGCACCCTCGTCGTCCTGAGCACCATGCTTCTGTCCTTTGGGGTCTCTTCTACACCTACAGAGAACATTCTAGATTTAAACTTCAATTACACTTCTCTTGTCATGCAGTACATCTCTGTGTGCGGAGTGTCTACAGCATGTGATAAATCATTCGTCTCTTCATTCAACTTAACAGAGCGTGACTTTCATCACAAACAGTTATGTCCAAAATGCTCATGTGACGTCACGTGCTTCAATGATTCAAACCTTCACTGTTGTCCTGATGTATATTTCGCGCACGGTGTTCCAAAATGCCGCTCAATCGACATCATAAATGAATTAGAAAAACAATTGAATTTCTATAGTTTGCTTGACGACTGTCCTAGTGGTAGTGATAAAAATCTTAAAGAGGAATGCAGTAAATCTCGGACACTCTATGAGAGACTGAGATTGCCCCCCGGAACAAGCAAAAGTAGTGAATTCGTATTCTGGAATAAATATTGCGCCGAATGTCACAACGCGTCTATTTTCCAACCGTGGCATTTGTTTTTCGACTGTGAAAAGGCAACCGATTTTAATTACTTGTCTTCCTATGGTGAAATAATTGAAAAAGCCAACAAATCGGGTTGCTTTATCGCTTTTCAGGGTGAAGGTGAACGTTGTACTCCGGTTAACCCCAAACAATTCATTACTACTTGCAACGTCACTGGACATTGGGATACATATGACGTCACTCTAGACAGTGCGTGCAAAAGCGCTTACAACTTAACTTACCAACAGGTGTTCAAAAATGTTTTCTGTTATCTGTGTAACATACCCACACAAGTGAAGGTACCAATGAGGGATTCCTGCCCTCTTCCATCGTCACCAATAGCAAACTTGTGCAGAAGGTTCCCGAACACTTTGTCCACATCACCTTACAAAAATATTTTCTGTCTTTTGTGTCAGGATTCAAAAACTGAATTTGAAACGAAAATTAAGCTATCAAGGAAAATAAATGAAGTTGACATGCAATATTTCATCAGAGTTTTTCCCGAAACCTTTCAAATAATGCTTCATCTGATTTCTCGAGTGCAACCTCTAATGGGACAGGTAGAGAATATACACATAGTTCAACCAGACGAGGAATTGAACATCACTCATCTCGCCATAAAAAGTTTCGCTTTCACTGGTCAGGGACTTTGTTCGTCGAACATATTGCAGGAGAATTTGAGGAATGTGGGAACAAATTGTTCGTGTGAGGTTAGTTGCTTTAAGGATTGTTGCATCGACCATGTTTTGGAGACTCCCTTTACTTCCTGCATCACCACTGACTTTCCACCAAAGATCACGCCACGTGGTGGATTCAGAGTCATAGATCGCTGTAAAGGAGTTGGCTCAGAGCATTGCGAATCTCGTGTGTTTGATGACGTATTCCACACATTACCAGTGAGGGGTCAACAAAGCGGGAAGACATACCTAAATGTGTTCTGTCACCACTGTAATCAAGATCCAGGTTACCCACCTGAAGCAACGATAATGTGGGGTTTAAATATATCATGTAATCAATTCATCAACCCGGATTATCTTCCGACTCTCGGAGATTTAATTAACACAATGAAAAAAGCAAACTGTACCATTCGTCTACTACCAGACAAGTTTGCCCAAACCTGCGGTAACGTGGAAGAAAGCGTGGGTGTATGCAACACTACTGGGCTATGGAGCAAGGAGGATGGTGACATCAGACAAGCATGTGAAAGCTTGACACATAATCGGTTACCGTCTATAGGACCAACCTGGAATAGTGAAGTGATTTACAAAAACATATTTTGTCAAATGTGCAACCCTGTTGAAGACAGAACAATCCAAACCATTGGAGATTGTGAAACCGAATCTGCAGATATATCCCGTGGAGAGTTGGTAGAGGCTTGTGAAAGGATATCCTTCGTACAAATGTCTTCGCCCTACAAAAACATATTTTGTGAAAAGTGCCATGGCTACAGCACCAAAAACGCAGAGAAGCCAATAAAAGATCCGGATGTGTTTGATATAATCGATCTTCAGAAAAATTTCAGTAGAACCAAGATGCACGTGGTGACATATAGAACACTGTTCTCTCTCAGTTCTTACGATCACGAGGAAAGGGATCTGAAACAGGAAACTACCTGTCAAGCTGATCAGCATCTAGACAAACATAGGGTGGGTATCAAAATTGATATAACGTGTAGATTTTGAAATATTTAGATTCATAAATATAATTAAACCGGTAGTTACTTCCTGAACATTAATGCAGTACAATTACATAACAAGATCTTATGATTCTAATATTCTACCCTTTTGGTGTAATCACTACCCCCTCCCCCCCATTCTTCTAAGGAGCTTGTGTATCAAGTCAGGGCCAATCTGCAGATATAAAACTTTCCGTTTGTAATACTCGTAATTCTATATGCAGGTCATGGTTCAATGAATGATAATTCAAGCAGAGATCAAACCAATTTTAATTTCAGAATCAATAATAAAAAGATAATATTGAATATAAAATGATATATTATTTAGGAGCAGTTCCCCCTTATGTATATCACTATTTGATTGTTATTGTAAGTAAATGTTAAATCTAATATAAGTCGAGCGTTTGGTCAATTAGTACTCTTCAAGTATAACACAATTTTCCTCAAATTACACAAGGAAATGTTTCCTCCTCCACCCACGTGATTTTGTTCATTTGGTTGGTTTTTCCTCGCATATTTCTTGACTTGGTTTGTTGATTAGTTGGTTTACTACCCCCGTTTTATTGAGTTGTTGGTTTACTACCGCCGTTTTATTGATTTGTTGGTTTACTACCGCCGTTTTATTGATTTGTTGGTTTACTACCGCCGTTTTATTGATTTGTTGGTTTACTACCGCCGTTTTATTGAGTTGTTGGTTTACTACCGCCGTTTTATTGATTTGTTGGTTTACTACCGCCGTTTTATTGAGTTGTTGGTTTACTACCGCCGTTTTATTGATTTGTTGGTTTACTACCGCCGTTTTATTGATTTGTTGGTTTACTACCGCCGTTTTATTGATTTGTTGGTTTACTACCGCCATTTTATTGATTTGTTTGTTTACTACCGCCGTTTTGCTGATTTGTTGGTTTACTACCGCCGTTTTGTTGATTTGTTGGTTTACTACCGCCGTTTTGTTGATATTGTTAATTTTCCTATGTAGTAAATAATGCGTAACATTATTGTTACTTGACCGTCACGGTGGCCTAGAGGTTAGAACGTTCGTCCTGCATGCAGAGAGCCGGGGTTCAAATCCCGACCGTGACAGACCTAAGTCGTCCTCGGATTTCACTTTAAAAACGGATGGGACGTCCCGGGTCACAGTAGGTGTGGCACGCCAAAGAACATTCACTGCTCAATGGCCGAGCAAAGGTCTAAATTTGAAGCCCTTCGTCAGTCTTGATGACGTCTCCATATGAGTGAAACATTTTCGAGAGAGACGTCTAACAAAATGCAATCACAATCTATAATTATCTTATCTTTCAAATTTTGCAGTGCCCGTGCATATTGCAAATACCCTACCATTCCATAAACATACTTGAAATATGTATCAGGTTGATTTTGCTCTATATCATGCATCTGAAGTATTCTTTTTGCTTAGAATTATCCACACCTATCCTGCGTGTGGCCGTATTTACACAAATTAAAAGCATTGCATCGGATGATTTATGAAAAGCAAAAATTCCAACATCATCGTTGAATAGACCTCCTAAAATATAGTTCAATCAAAACTACCTGCATCAATCAATAAGTACATTTTTGTTCATTAGATTCATGTTACTAAAACACAAACAAACAGTGCATATGGTCGTTATAACGATCTAGTACGTCAATGCAACCTATCATTGGGTCAAATGCTGTCTGACGTGTTTCATACCGATTGGTAGGTACTGATTTTGACTACGGATAACTCCGTTTACCTGATCAGGATATAAGGCTCACGGCGGGTGTGACCGGTCGACAGGGGATGCTTACTCCTCCTAGGCACATGATCCAACCTCTGGTGTGTCCAGGGGTCCGTGTTTGCCAAACTATCTATTTTGTATTGCTTATACATGTAGGAGTTAAGGGATTGATCACTGTTCGTCATCTTCACCTTCCACATTCTACGACGCCAATAATATTGAAATATAACTTTTATTCCAAAAATAAAGGAATTAGGGATAGCATGTTAACATTGCTTATACCAATGGTACCATTCAGATTGTGTATCACTTGTGCGCTCTCGTTACTGATACTGGTATGTGATTTGGTAATAAACAAATTATCATAGGCAATCTATTGTAGAAACATGTGCACGTCATTTGGTTATAAACAAGTAACAATAACAAACAGCAATCAAATCGCATGATTCCTATACAGAATAGGACATTTAAAGAGGTGTAAACACTGCCCCCCCCCCCCCCCCCCCCCATGGACGCCCAGACATGGGATTAAGTACTTAATGTCATCAGATCTGATTTGGGAACGTCCATTATACACCAAAATCACTCACATTGCTAAACATGGCGGTCACATGTATGCATGTATCCATAAGAGACGCCCGTTATACACCAACATCACTCACATTGCTAAACATGGCGGTCAGATGCATGCGTGTACTCACAAAAGACGAAATGCTTAAAAACGTATTTATAAGATAACCATGCCTTTCTTTTTCCAGAATTTATGCAGAGATATGGTGTGCTTTCCTGGAAAGATTTTATTCAACGGTACATGTGTATCATTGCTTCCCCAAACCAAAAACATGCGATACATCCTCTACTTCCGGATGGATAGCATAGGAAATATAGAGAAGTCCATCACAGTCGAGGAAGTTGTTCAAGCTCTGTACCATTCAGTTGTCATGATGTTAGATAAAGTTACGAATCTGGCACGAGACTTCATAGACATTGAGGAGCACATCTTCCTTGTAAACAAAGACTGTGACGCAAATGAATTGTCCGGCTTGCAGCTGTATGCGCAGATGGTGATTTTTCTAAAAGAAATGATTTATCGCGTGGATGTGGAAAGAAAACTTGTGTCTTTTTCGAATTCGTTCCACCAACTCTCGATGAAAAAGACATTGTATAATTTCTCCCTCAGTCAGAATGAAAGCCCAATTGTATTTCCATTCTTCGCCACAAATTGCATGTATAAGAAAACCAAGACGAAGAGAGCTAGTCAAAAATACAGGCGAGTGTATGTAAATAAACTACTATTATGTCCACAAGTTTTGATCAATCCCGAGGAATACAGTCACAATGCCGCGACTGGGAGGCTAACGATCGGAAACTGGAATGTTTCTCTGTCACAGGACAGGTTCATGTTAACTCACAACAAATCGGCACGGGTCTGCACCCTCGACATAAACCATACCTTGCAAGCAAATGCAGAGCCATCCGTCGACACATGGACATTCGGCCTATCTGTGCTAACGTTTATATGTATCGTTATATCCCTTGTGTGTCTCGTCCTGACGTTTATAATATACTGTGTTTTCCAATCACTCCGGACATTGCCTGGATTGAATAACATGTGTTTAATCATTTCACTCTTCTTCGCGCAACTGATGACGTTAATCAGACCCTATATCGTAGACTTACACACGCTTTCCATGACGTCATCAATAGCCGTGCACTATTTCTGGCTGGCTGTTTTTTGCTGGCTTCAGGTGTGTTCATTTCACATGTTCCGTGTCTTTACAAGAAAAACTCACACTATCAAAAACGACAGAGACACGTGTCTTGCACTGAGTAGGTATGCCGTCTACGCGTACGGCAGTCCCGCGGTAGTGGTGGCTGTTCATCTAATTGTGAATCTAATTATATCAAACGGGGATGTCACGGGTTATGAAAACTTAAACGGCATTGTAAACACCAAATTAGCGTTCATCGTCACCATAATATCCCCCATGCTGTTGATCTGTGTTAGCAATTCCATATTCTTCATTGTGACGGTAGTCCGCATAAGAAGCACCCCGCATGCGCAGAAGAATCAAAAGCAATCCGTGGAGGTTTGGATTTACGTTAAACTTTTCACCCTAACGGGTTTAACCTGGATTTTTCAAGTCGTGGACGCCTTTTTATCACTATCATTTCTTTCATATGTCGTGGCAATTCTTAACGGGCTTCAAGGGTTGTTCTTATTTTTAAGCTACGTCTGCAACGGGCGAGTTTTGCGATTGTGTTGCAAGCAAAAAACTAAGAATTCGTCAACATTGAATTCATCTACAAATCATAATTCTACTGTATCTGCAACAAAATCGACAAAGTTCTAAATTGCATGTGTATTGTTTAGATGGATTCGTTGTGTTTAAGAAATGTCTTTCAGTTTTTAAAAGTACATATATATGAGTCGCTACAATAATGTAACCCTTTTGGATTTTTGTTTTTGGTGGGAGAGGGCTACAACTCCTTAGGATCTCAGTAATGGTGTAAATGCGGGAGTGGTCTACTCCCGTAACATTTTCGATCACTCTAAACATTTGCTGACTTTTTTACATAAAGAAATGATATTCTATGTTTTGGAGCCAATGTATAAATTCACAACCTGCAACTTACGATTCGTGAGGCTCTATTCTACCGTTTTAAACAATTTCGATACATTTCAATGCATTCTCGATTCATATTTGAACGCCATGTTTGATGTACTGAATTTTCAAATTCCTATTGTCAAGTTATTTGCATATGCCATATAAGATAGTATTTACATCAATCGACGAGTACGGAGGCGAAAGCTATTTCGTCAGTATTGAAAAGGTTTAAATCTAATACCAAGTTTAAAAAAAACCGAAAAGCAGAGTGTAAATTATTTCTGTAACCATATGATTTTCCTTTTTTTGTCGCAATGGCTCGAGTAACTACATTTTCGCGCTGATTGTCAATGTTTAGATCTCGCGATAACAATAATGGCGGAGCTGACGAAGAATTTTGCGTGCTGTACATGATATTTGATGAATAACATCTTTATTAGACATGGCCGAGCAAAAAGTTAGTACTCCTTTTGGTGTAAACAACATTTTTGGACTAATACATGGGGGTTATTATCGGTTAATCACTAAATCATTTTGCACCATTGCGGAAATCCTAATATTATGGAATTGAAGTCCTACCCCGAAATCGGTAGAATAAAAATATAGGATAGGGCTACATTAATACAGCTACTTGTGTAATATATAAGATGAAATACCCTGAGTCTTGTTATGGCATCCTTTACATTTTTACTTTGACTTTGTTTTACTCTGTTTACCCGATCAAGATATAGGGGTCATGAGGGGTGGGGCCAGTCAAAAGGGGATATTTTCTCCTCCTAATACAAATCTCTGGACACACCGGAAGTGGGAGCAAGAGTCTAGAGGCAGTAAGCATTTTCTGTTGACCAGTTCCACCCGTTGTAAACCCTATATCTTAATAAGGTAAACGGAGTAATCTGTAGTCAAAGTTAGAAAGTAAAGAACGGTCGAACAGTTATGTGAAACACGTTAAACAGAATTCAATATAATGAGCCATTAAAACGATCATAGAATTTGCAAAATGCATATTCTAAAATGTAATTTTACACTTTTATGAGTAACACTTACATGGACACTTACATGGACATCCAGTGAATGCTTTTATTCCAGTAAGGTATGTGCAATTCATTATTATCGCATCCTTTCAATATCGTATTGTCAGTACTATCAAATGTTCTGTAATAGTATTCGGTTTTCAATAAAATCCTTAATGTACAATTGAATGATTTTTAGTTTTACAACAGGATGATGCAAGTCTTCAAATTTGATCCAAGGGGTTTAAGGTCCTGTGATCAACAGACTTTATCTATCAAGGTCCGCTGTATTTACCCTATGGAATTATTTACATTTTATAGCAACTACTTGTGAACTAGTGATGATACATTATCATGATCGCTTACACATTTGAACCATCCATTATGAAATCGTATCTTTTACTACTAATACCACACCAATTCCTGGTGAGATCTGGGTGGTTGAAGCCAGTGATAGGAAGGAAAAATGTGTCACTATTAAGACAACTTTGAAATATCACTCACTAAGCTACTGATATCATCCTCAGCCACCAAGTAAATCCTCCTCAACCTCTACTGATCCCGCCCACAACCATCAGGCACATAGTCCTCAACCACTACTAATACCACCCACAATCACAAAATCCATCATCCTCAACCACTACTAATACCACCCAAAATCACAAAATCCATAATCCTCAACCACTACTAATACCGCCCACAATCACCAAATCCATAATCCTCAACCACTATTGACACCGCCCACAACCATCAAGCACACAATCCTAAACCTCTACTGATCCCGCCCACAATCATCAAACACATAATCCTCAACCACTACTAATACCACCCACAATCACAAAATACATAATCCTCAACTTCTACTAATACCACCCACAATCACAAAATCCATAATCCTCAACCACTACTGACACCACCCACAATCACAAAATCCATAATCCTCAACCCCTACTGACACCGCCCACAACCATCAAGCACACAATCCTAAACCTCTACTGATCCCGCCCACAACCATCAAACACATAATCCTCAACCACTACTAATACCACCCACAATCACAAAATACATAATCCTCAACCTCTACTAATACCGCCGACAACCACCAAATCCATAATCCTCAACCACTACTGACACCGCCCACAACCATCAAGCACACAATCCTAAACCTCTACTGATCCCGCCCACAACCATCAAACACATAATCCTCAACCACTACTAATACCACCCACAATCACAAAATACATAATCCTCAACCTCTACTAATATCACCCAAAATCACAAAATCCATAATCCTCAAGTATTACTAATACCGCCCACAATCACCAAATCCATAATCCTCAACCCCTACTGACACCGCCCACAACCACCAAATCCATAATCCTCAACCACTACTAACACCGGCCACAACCACCAAATCCATAATTCTCAAACACTACTAATACCGCACACAATCACCAAGTCCATAGTCCTCAAGCACTACTAATACCGCCCACAATCACCAAATCCATAATCCTCAACCCCTACTGACACCGCCCACAACCACCAAATCCATAATCCTCAACCACTACTAACACCGCCCACAACCACCAAATCCATAATTCTCAAACACTACTAATACCGCACACAATCACCAAGTCCATAGTCCTCAAGCACCACTAATACCGTCCACAACCACTAAATCCATAATCCTGAAGCACTACTGACACCGCCCACAGCCATCAAGTACATAATCCTCAACCACTACTGACACCGCCCACAACCACCAAGTCCATAGTCCTCAACCACTACTGATACCGCCCACAATCACTAAGTCCATAATCGTTCATGTTAGTTCATTACAATCAATGCCGTCTTACTTGTCGGCTTATTTGCTGCGGGTTTTTCATCTGATCCTGTACACTTGTTTCGGATTCCTCTGCTGCAGAATTCCTTTACATTACCCAAAAATGCAATTTTCATTGCAGCACAACTTTTCACTAAGAATTGAATGTTCACTGAATACAATTTCATTAACATTTTCACTTGGCACATTTACAATTACTTTTGGATCTATGAACTTTTTTTTTCAAATGAGACGGATTTCTTTTATTTTGAACCCCCGCCTTGAATTCAAGCTCTACAGTATTTCAATTTCAATCAAAAACTTTAGATGGACGTGGTGATACATGTACGTTAGAATTTACAATTAATTGATAAAATCTTATGTTTCTAAGATTATGTTAATGGTAGTTCTTAATTAGATTTATCCATTGAAAAATTGCTGTTTGTGTAAATGAAAAGCGTGAGGTTGGTTGAATGTTGTTCGACGCCCCGTTCTAGAATTGTTCCCATATATGGAGATGTCACCATTGCTGGTGAAGGGTTGCAAAATTCAGGCCTATGTTCGGTGCGTACACGGCCTTTGAGCAGGGAGGGATCTTTATCGTGCCGCACCTGCTGTGACATGAGACCTCGGTTTTTGAGGTCTTCTTCAAAGGACCGCCCCATTTAGTTGCATCTTACGACAAGCAAGAGATACCGAGGACCTATTCTATCACGGATCCTTGCGGGCAGAAAAAGGGGATGGGTTGTGGTGTATGTTAATCATATTTTCTTTCTATATTCTAAACTCTAAATAAAAATTTACTTGGTTTATCTGCCTTACATCCGACCGAAAGTTGAGTGATAAATAGACGGCTGACTGAAAACATTACATGTGTTGACTACTGATCAGCCTGTGTGTATTAGGCCTACTGCTTAAATCCGTTGTCCATCTCATGTCGGAATACTACGCATGTTAAACTGTGAAAAATAATATTTGACAATTTTATTATTATATTCTGGTATTAAACAGGGGCGGATCCAGGAATTGTGGTTACGGGGGGCGCCACTTTATGAGGCAGGGGGTCTGGGGGCTCCTGGATTTTACAGGTTTTATAGAGCTTGAAAAATGTATCCTATTTAGTCATTTGTACTATTTTCTATAATTTTTTAGAAGGTAAAATTAATAAAAATGACACAAATTTTAATGTTTTTTGGAAAAAATGAAGTTCTCCCAATACAGTATTTCAAGAAAACAAAATATTTTGTTATTCATTTCTTTGAGAGTGAAAGGAATTATTGCTTCTTTTATCTTTTAGTACATTTTTCTAAACAAGATACCACGATTTACCATAAATTTGAAAATGTTAGGGGGGGGGGCGCCCGCTGCCCCCCCCCCCCCCTTAAATCCGCCACTGTTAAAAAAGCACTACTCCATTCAATGCAGGGAAATTGTGATTTTTTTCTCACAGATATTTGTAAAGGAGGAACGTTTATTGGAGATGTGCACAAGCGCATCAGAAAATAGAAATGGTTTTAGATCTCACAAGTGGTCATCTCAAAAACTAAAAAATATGGAGAAAATCGCATATTTTGGATGAATTGTTGATTCTATATTAATGTTTGTATTGGTTGGGGGGGGGGGTACAAAAGATCTAAACACGCTATCCACATTTCTTTTAGGTTTGTAGACTGTCCTTTTGAACCTATGAAAGGTGAAGATAACGAACAGTGATCAATTTCATAATTCCTATAAGGAATACAAAATAAAGAGGTGGGCTAACACGGACCCCTGGACACACCAGAGGTGGGATCAGGTGCCTAGGAGGAGTAAGCATTCCCTGTCAACCGGTCACACCCGCCGTGAGCCCTATATTTTGATCAGGTAAACGGAGTTATCCGCAGTCAAAATCAGTGTGCCAAGAACGGCCTAATAATCGGTATGAAACACGTCAGACAGCAGTTGACCCAATGATAGACTGTATTGACAAACTAGATCGTTATAACGACCATAGGTGTGAAATGCTGATTTAATTCAAGCGAGACTGTTGGAACCCCAGCACCATCAACTTGTTTGTCAGTAGCCTGCTTCGATTTAAAAACTGATCATACGCAGAATAAGCTTTTATATTTCAAATTAGTTGAAAGATGTGAATACCGTATGCAAGTGATAATAAAATATTGCTACATAAATATGGGAAGTTGACGATGGGGAAGCTGAAATCATCCCGTTTGTCAGACAGTTGAGTTGTTAGTTTGCTGTTAATATCTACTTCCAATAGAATATTTAAGTATGAAGCAGAAGTGGACGACTCTGAGGTGTCTTTTATTTCGAGTTCACTGGGATATATTGAATCGACATATGGATGAAAATTATTATTGTTAATAGATAATACATCGTCGATATATCTAAATGTCGAATTGAAGGCCACAACATGAATTTTTCACTTCTCACGTAGACGTAGAAATATAAAAAGAGGTCAGCTAACAAAGGATCACACATTTTACCCACGGGGATTCCTATAGACTGTTGAAAGACCTGATCGCCAGAGACCACGAAAATATTGGCAATGCCTTTATACAGGTACACGGTGGTGTTCGCCACTCAGTAAAAATATATTAGTATAACAAACAACAGGTCCATGGACCTTATCGCTCATCTAAATAAATGCACCTTTGCCCTGCCATTGTACAGTGACTTTTAAAAGATTCTTTTATTAATCTTTATTTTCGTGAATTTTTTTTTACTGCGTAATGCTGCCCAAACCTAGCCCCAAACCATTCACATAACACGGAGATGGATCAATACCAATGTCAATGCGACTGATATAATCTTGCTATTCTGGATAAGACCAAGGTCACAACGTCTTATATCATCATACTATATGATATACCGGGCCATGATAAATCTATATGCAAAATATGAGAGCGGTATCTTGAATAGTTCAGGAAATATTGAATACATCATGTTTGATGAAAAGTGAGTCGAATTTCCAGGTCAAGGTCACAGGATAAAAAAACCCAAAGTATATCAATATCTTGCCAGAAAAAATAGTTATGTTGACATCTGCTGAAAACTTGCCAGAGTGACATAGTGTGCCATTAGGTACGTTAGTGTTACCAGAATTTTTATTATCTCAGATTTCTAGCTCTTTTTTAATGGAGTAGAATATTGCATTTGACTATAGAGTGATGATGCTAATTTCAATCAATTCTTAAACGTACATTTTGATTGTTACTTCAGTTTTTCCGTTAGATGAATGAATGAAACAATCCTCGCGATCTGTTGAGAATTGAGGCGGAAACAACAAGATTGTGAGGATAAACCTTTAAGGAGGCACGCTACACCGTCGTAATGGCCGACTTCCCTTTAAACCTTGAATGAAATTTGAAAGATTATAAAGATATTTCTCGATTCGTGTTAGTGTTAATTGCCCAGCTGAGTAGCCCAGAAAAAAGATGTGATATTTTGATGTTTATATCTGAAAATGTTGTGTTTTACTTTTCATCATCTTCAAGCATATGTGAATATTGTTTAAAGATTATCAATAAAATATTTCTTAAAACTGTCGAGTGCTGAATTATAGATCGCGTGTTCGAGTCCAACAGGGGTTTTAATTCTTCTACAGAGTACTTACTGCTAAATTGTATTTTTTTACTAAATAGAATACATTTCAAAGTTTTCAGTTTCAAATTATTGTTGCACATATCCTCCACTTTTCACCCACATTTTTCTCTGGTGCTTGTAGCAATCCTCCCTGATTAAAGACATTGACGACGTGAGATAGAATTCACGATCTATCTCGCGCCGTAAATTTGCTAATGCATTGAAATTGTTGTTGTTATATCAACTTATGGACATATTCGAATAAATCAGTCTTGTTTTACGAATTTAAATATTTTATCATCATATCAATATGAATACATATATACCCTAGTACCAAAAACATTAAATTGCTGATGTTCCGTAGTGGAGACCAGAATAAAAAGGAAAAAAAAGGGGAGAAAGAAAATATATATGCAAAATATAAAAGCGCTATCTTATGTAGTTATTGTTCTTTTTTTTTTTAGCACATTAGCACTGGCGGATTTAAGTGGAGTGGAAGTAAAAAAAAAAATTAAATTAAAAAAAAGCCCCCTCCCCTCCTCTAAAGTTTTCGAAGATGAATTTTAACAATGCCGGAGAGCGACACCCCATCCCATACCACCCCTATCATGTTTGGTTCAGTCCTGAATTCCCAAGCCCCTATAATCCAATATGCATTTTCACAGGGACTTACATATCTACGGAAGCCGGTAAGTGCCATAGATATTAATTTAACTAGGGATGAACACCTGATATCTGTCAAGGCCAACACTTAATTTTTATTTGGTGACCACCACTCAATTTGTCAGAGGACAGACAGTTATTCTCTATTCCCAAATAAAATGGAGTCATATTCCTCTGATCCCTCCCTTTCCAATAAGTTATAGGTATGTGTTTTACAATATCTAATGATTAATTATACGTGTTTTATAATTTCTAATTAGTTATACGTGTTTTATAATTTCTAATTAGTTATACGTTTGTGTTTTATAATTTCTAATTAGTTATACGTTTGTGTTTTATAATTTCTAATTAGTTATACGTATGTGTTTTATAATTTCTAATTAGTTATACTTGTTTTATAATTTCTAATTAGTTATACGTGTGTGTTTTATAATTTCTAATTAGTTATACGTGTGTGTTTTATAATTTCTAATTAGTTATACGTGTTTTATAATTTCTAATTAGTTATACGTGTTTTATAATTTCTAATTAGTTATACGTTTGTGTTTTATAATTTCTAATTAGTTATACGTGTTTTATAATTTCTAATTAGTTATACGTTTGTGTTTTATAATTTCTAATTAGTTATACGTATGTGTTTTATAATTTCTAATTAGTTATACGTGTTTTATAATTTCTAATTAGTTATACGTTTGTGTTTTATAATTTCTAATTAGTTATACGTGTTTTATAATTTCTAATTAGTTATACGTATGTGTTTTATAATTTCTAATTAGTTATACGTGTTTTATAATTTCTAATTAGTTATACGTTTGTGTTTTATAATTTCTAATTAGTTATACGTGTTTTATAATTTCTAATTAGTTATACGTGTTTTATAATTTCTAATTAGTTATACGTGTTTTATAATTTCTAATTAGTTATACGTTTGTGTTTTATAATTTCTAATTAGTTATACGTGTTTTATAATTTCTAATTAGTTATACGTTTGTGTTTTATAATTTCTAATTAGTTATACGTGTTTTATAATTTCTAATTAGTTATACGTTTGTGTTTTATAATTTCTAATTAGTTATACGTGTTTTATAATTTCTAATTAGTTATACGTTTGTGTTTTATAATTTCTAATTAGTTATACGTTTGTGTTTTATAATTTCTAATTAGTTATACGTGTTTTATAATTTCTAATTAGTTATACGTGTTTTATAATTTCTAATTAGTTATACGTGTTTTATAATTTCTAATTAGTTATACGTTTGTGTTTTATAATTTCTAATTAGTTATACGTGTTTTATAATTTCTAATTAGTTATACGTTTGTGTTTTATAATTTCTAATTAGTTATACGTGTTTTATAATTTCTAATTAGTTATACGTATGTGTTTTATAATTTCTAATTAGTTATACGTATGTGTTTTATGATTAAGAACTTGCTGTTAACTTACAAAGTTATATAAAATGTTCGTGATACGAAAATGTCGACAGATAGATGTGTGGATGAGACAAATTAAAATGTCCACACAGTATACCAATGTACTAGGCACGGGGAACCAAGGGGGCTGCCCCTATAAGGGGAGATAAGGGGGAGGGGGCGCTGTCCATACCACTTTTTAACTACGTTCATTTTCCGTTATCTGTGCATGCGAATAAGTAATTCGTTTTCTCATGCAAAGTGGCGTCCACTAGTTAAATTGAATACCAATGTCCTACCCTGGCACCTGTCAGCTTTCCGTACCTATCAGATTTGTTTAATCAATCTTACATCTTATTCATATTCATGAAGCGTGAATTCTAGTACCTACAGTATAAGGAGAGAGCATGTCGCATATGTTAAGCGTATATAAAGGCCTTATGTCTACCAAATTACATACCTCATTAGAAACTCGATTTTGCAATCAAAATACTTAATAATCCGGGGTACGCTCTCCCTGGGCCTCAGCCAGGACTTTGCCTTGCACTTATAGGGACCTAAAGACCGTTGCCTCTGAGGACTGGTCAACGCCCCCTCCTAAAATATTACATCCACCCCTGATTGGAATTAAAAACCACGAGTCATTCGGAAATAAAAGTCCGCCATTACGCAGACTTTGACACGGTCATTCGGAAATAGATGTCTGGTATAACGCGGTCTTTACCACGGGTCATTCGGAAACAGAAGTGTGGTATGATGCAGACTTTGACACGGTCATCGGGAAACAGAAGTGTGGTATGATGCAGACTTTGACACGGTCATCGGGAAACAGAAGTGTGGTATGATGCAGACTTTGACACGGTCATCGGGAAACAGAAGTGTGGTATGATGCAGACTTTGGCACGGTCATCCGGAAACAGAAATCTGGTATAACACAGACTTTGGCACGGGTCATTCGGAAAGAAATGTCTGGTATGAAGCAGACTTTGGCAAGATAAAGAACCCTCCCAAAAGACCAATGCATTATAACAATAGTCCATTATCACCTGTATATGGTGTTTATTTTCTTTCAACTGTTTCTATACACAAGAGCTTGTTCTGCGTATGATCGGTTTTCAGATTGGGGTAGGCTATACTGACAAACATGTCACGGTGGGTGTGGCCGGTCGACAGGGTATGCTTACTCCTTCTAGGCACCAATCAATCAATCAATGCTTACACCCGATCTCACCTCTGGTATATCCAGGGGTCCGTGTTTGCCCAACTCTCTATTTTGTATTGCCTATAGGAGTTATCAAAACATTTCTGTTACGCAATCCTTTGTCTTTTTATGCTTTTATATAGAAGGAAGTCCACTTGTACATGTAGTGAAAATGTTACCTGTAGGTGTGCAATAAGTTGACAATTGCTGTCCATTATTTTTAAGAATGGACAGATACTGTCCATTCTGAAAAATAACAAGCAGTGATTGTCAACTTATTGGACAGTGCCAGGTAAACCCAATAACTTATTAGACATCTACAGGTAGGCTGAAAGACACATTTTATTTTAAATTCCCTACAAATAAAAATCAACACAGACATCGGAAAAAATCACTGAAATACTTAAAACGGTATTTACCCTTTGTAGAATTCTCTGCTCCAACTTTAAGATTCACAATTTTTAAATTCCATTGGTCATCATTATATCGCATCAAAACTTAAATTTGAAAGACGTATTTCCATGCTGTATTTGAATTTTGCTGGATTCAGATGCACATTCTGAAACTTCGTCACAACGATTTTTTAAAATGTTTTGTTTATCAGCATATCCTAATTCTAAACTACATGTATTATTTTCGTTTTCATTTCATTTCACAAGATGGGCGTATTGGGTTCTTTTGGCTGGCGTTAATTATTTTCTCTTCCAATATATTCGAAAACACAATGTTTTTCAGATAAACATTTGGCTTCATAACTTCTTCACCCTCCATATCCAGAATATATCACTCATTAAGATAATATTCGCAGTGTTCTCATTAAAATCCTTAAATTTTGATTGTGGAATGAAAATGCTCTCCCCATCAGAGGAAGACATGTTGATATGGCTCAGTACTATAGTGTGAGTGAATATAAAACCTGCAGTACCAGATTACTTACAAAAGAAACAAACTGTTATATTGTCAGACTATTCAAAAATAGCTTTATTCATAATTATTATTGTCAATGGGTTTTTTCCTGAGACTGTCCATTCTTAGAACAAAAGATATAATGTTTTGAGTAGGATATAAGCCTCAAACTGTCCATTCTGTGTGAGAGAGAACTGGTTTCGGCCCTACGGGCCTCGATCAGTTCTTTCTCTCACAGAATGGACAGTTTTTGGCTTGTATCCTCTACTGACATCAATCACTGTTCCTTATCTTCACCTTTTTATTTAAAGTCAACAATTTGCAAATTCTATATTCTTTATATCGATCTAATTTACCAATACAATTTGACATTGGGTCAAATGCTGTCTGACGTGTTCCATACCGATTGTTAGACCGTTCTTTACACACTGATTTTGACTGCGGATTACTCTGTTTACCTGATCAAATATAGACTAACAGCGGGTGTGACCGGTCGAAAATGGATGCTTACTCCTTCTAGACACCTGATCCAACCTCTGGTATATCCAGGGGTCCGTTTTTGCCCTACTCCTATTTTTGTATTCTTTATAGGAGATATGAGATTAATCACTGTTCGTTATCTTCATTATTCATTTTGCTTTTTGATGCATCAGTATTCATACACAGTTTAATTACAATTGTAATTGTAATTAAAAGATTTACATAGCGCCCGATCAACATTAGTTCTCTAAAGCGCTTTACAAATGTGAGAGAAAAGATAATATAAAGTCGATGGGTACATACAATTGAATGAAATATTCATAATGTCAGAATTAAAATGCATAATTTTTTATATTAATATATAGCGCCTAATGTAATGATATGATTACCTTAATAACATATAAAACAATTTAAAACAATCCTTAGGAATAATTAAATACATAGAAAGGACATAGGTATAATAACAAACACCATGTTTGTTTGTTTGTTGCTGTTGTTATTTTTTTTTTTTTTTTTTTGTTGAAAAATACAGCTGCAAAATGTTTAGTTTTTGTTGTAAACCATTAATTGAGGAGGAAAGTAAAATTATGTCATCATTAAGGTGCATTTTTATTATTTTATTATGTTTATTTTCTACACTTTTAATGGAGGAGGAATGTAAAATTATGTCATCATTAAGGTGCATTTTTATTATTTTATTATGTTTATTTTCTACACTTTTAATTGAGGAGGGAAGTAAAATTATGTCATCATTAAGGTGCATTTTTATTATTTTATTATGTTTATTTTCTACACTTTTAATTGAGGAGGAATGTAAAATTATGTCATCATTAAGGTGCATTTTTATTATTTTATTATGTTTATTTCGTAGAGATGTGTCTGCTGCTCTGATAATCATGTTTACATAATTCTGTAGAGGTGTGGTCAATCAGTTCTCTTCCCGTGGGGATTGGGTTAGCATAGGTCCTCAGTACCCCCCCCCCCCCCGGGTTAGCATAGGTCCTCAGTACCCCCTTGCTTGTCGTAAGAGGCGACTAAATGGGGCGGTCCTTCGGATGAGACCGCAAAAACGAGGTCCCGTGTCACAGCAGGTGTGACACGATAAAGATCCCTCCCTGCTCAATGGCCATAAGCGCCGAGCATAGGCCTAAATTTTGCTGCTCTTCACCGGCAGTGGTGACGTCTCCATATGAGTGAAATATTCTCGAGAGGGACGTTAAACAATATTCAATCAATCAATCAATCAGTTCTCGAGAGTCAAGATTCTTACAACTTGAACACTTTTGCAATCTCTGTTGAATGTCCGCAGAATCGAGGGCTGTCTCATAAGGAACAGGGGATTCATCTGACCACGTGTAGTTTGCTGAGATTGAATGTGAATAAGTATCCAGTGGAGGATTAAGCCTCCCCCCTCCCCCTAAAATCTTTTTAAAGGTAAATCGTGCTATCTTGTTTGGAAAAATGTACTAAACGATAAAAGAAGGAATAATTTCTTCCACTACCAGAGTAGTGAATGACAACATCTGATATCTTGAATTACGTTATTGGTAGAACTTATTTTTTTTGAAAAACCCTTAAACGTTGCTTCATTTTATTAATATCACCTTGTAAAAAATGATAGAAAATAGTACAGCTGACTAAATAGGAGACATATTTCAAACCCTATAAAATTTGTAAAATCCAGGAGCTTCTGGGGGCTTCGCCCTCTGAAAGCCTCAAGGCGGCCCCCCCAGCCTCAGAAAGTGCCCCCCCCCCGTAACTGCAATTCCTGGATCCGCCCCTGGTATCCTTATTATCAGACTAAGAGAATCTAACCAACACTGACCATTGTAACAAGCAATGACAATCAGACAATGTAGGTAAAAAATCAGGAATATGAATTGGTTCGAAATGTTTTCCGAAGCTATTTGAAACATAATCAATCTAATTGAATATGATACCATATGTGCGAGCAAATGTAAGCGCCGAGTATGCAAGCGGATCTAACATCTAATTTCACTGAATCAGATTCAATATTCTGAATTGATTTGCAATGTACATATCTAATAAGTCTTACCCCTATTGTCTAAGGAGAAGGTACGCTTAGCATATGAATTTGACCTATTAAAATCAAGAAAAATAAAGTAGAAGATGACAAACATTTACCTATCGAAGTCCATATTGTGAAGATTTGTGATTTGATTGTGTATAGTATATTGTGAAGATTTGTGATTTGATTGTGCATAGTATATTGTGAGGATTTGTGATTTGATTGTGTATAGTATATTGTGATTTGATTGTGTATAGTATATTGTGAGGATTTGTGATTTGATTGTGTATACATGTAGTATATTGTGATTTGATTGTGTATAGTATATTGTTAGGATTTGTGAATTGATTGTGTATAGTATATTGTGAGGATATTTGATTGTGTATAGTATATTGTGATATGATTGTGTATATTGTGATATGATTGTGTATAGTATATTGTGAAGATTTGTGATTTGATTGTGTATAGTATATTGTGAAGATTTGTGATATGATTGTCTATAGTATATTGTGAAGATTTGTGATATGATTGTCTATAGTATATTGTGAAGATTTGTGATATGATTGTCTATAGTATATTGTGAAGATTTGTGATATGATTGTCTATAGTATATTGTGAAGATTTGTGATTTGATTGTCTATAGTATATGATGAATAGAAAGTAGGAATCTCATTATCATCCTCTATATAATGATGTCGGGATCTGCTGAAACTCTCGCATTGAAATCACCACAAAATAAAATGTTTCCCCAGGATTTATAATGTATTTTTTTTTTTAATACAGTCGTGAATATCAGAATCATGACCCCCTTGAATATGAGGAGTTTTTCTGACGAGTTTTCTTGATATATCATGTGTGCCGCAAATTTTATGTATACTATAAATATTTATCAAATTGGGGAGGGGGGGGGGGTCTCCAGTTTTATCCATCAAAAGTCAGCTTTTATGGTTATTTTTTTTTTTTAAATTGACAGGAAGCGATGTGAATTCACTTTTATGTAGCAGTAGTACCATTTTATAATAGATCATATAGATCGGGATCGGCATACACATGTATGTTGTTTACAAAACTTAGTTGGAAAAGGGAAAAGAAAGCACTGTAGGCGTAATGAATGTTAATTATATCTGCTACAGTGGATAGATGTAGGAGTTTAATATTTCTATCAACAAACAGACATGACAACGACAGCGTCTGGGGGTTTTCAGGCGGGAACAGCCGTAGTTCCCGCGACTCAGGTGGAAATCAGTATTCAGTGCAGGTGAGGTTCCTGTTCGCTGTTGACCACACGGCCACCGCCCACAGGGGCTTCTTAATCTTATCCATTTTGTTCTCAATCTATATATAAATAAGTAGCCCCTGTGCACCGCCCTCGGCTACACACGAGAAATGTGGGGTCTATGAAAAATATTTCAAATCAAATTAAATAATCTTTGGACATTTGTATGATTAGAAAAAAAAGAGAATTATCTCCAGGATTTGAACAGTTTTGCCGTCAAGGGATATCTGACCAAGATAAACATACAACCTACTTATTTACTGCTGACCTGACTTTGTTTAAGTGTTACTATGTGGCATAAATAGCAGGACAAATCTGATGTAACCCGAGAACAAAATCTAGAATGTTGGTCAAATCAACCGATATACAACATACATGTCCAGTGGACAGTGGTTAGATGGTGAGCATTTCCGAAATACATAAGGTACTGTCCGAAATTTCAACACTTATAGTTACCCCTAGCTTGGATTCATCTAAAAGTTAACATGGATTGTAATTCATGTTAGGGGAGAGTGTTGATATTTCGGACAGTATGTGATGTATTTCGGATATGCTCATCATCTAACACTGAACCTAGGCATGTTGTATATCGGTTGATTCAACGAACATTCTGAATTGTGCTCTCGGGTTTCTTCGGATTTTTTCCTGCTATTTATGTCACATATTAACACTTAAACACAGTTATAGGTAGAAGGTTGTAACTTTGGACGATGGTGTTGTTATTTTGGACACATGGTGTTATAACTTCGGACAGTTAGGAAATTCGGTTGTTGCCGTTTCTTTCGTGGTTCAATGGCATTTTATGCTTTCGTTTTTGCACATTAGATGATTTTTTGTTTTTGGTAGTGTTTTTTATTTTGTTCATAATTCTTTAATTATATCGGTAACTTTTACCAGAAAACTTGGTCTCAATGGGACTTGATTTTACCAATCAAACAAAATGGATGCCAGGGTCTTGAACTGCAATGTAGGTGAAGGTCATGTATTTCAATCAACCAATCAGAGCTGGGTAACACATGCGCATAGGATTAAGTGTTTTCCATTTTGTAAATATATTAAGTTCGGAAATCAGTTTAAATTTAGAACAAATAACTATTGTAACACAAGATATAATGCTGTTTTCTTGACTGTCCGAAATATCACACCCGTCCGAAATATCACACCCGTCCGAAATATCACACCCGTCCGAAATATCACACCCGTCCGAAATATCACACCCGTCCGAAATATCAACACTCTCCCCTAGATATTGTCCTTTAATTAGAGAGAAAAAAATTTTTTTGGACTACATTTAGTTGACATACATGTAGCTAAATGTAATCTGAATCTAATGGACTCAGACCAGAGATATCAATAGTGAAAGTAGTCATTCACACCAGAGATATCAATAGTGAAAGTAGTCATGTCATTTCTCAATGTTGAGAAAGAGAACTCTGGGTGCCTAATGCTACACATTGACAAGGAGTTCATAAGATACATTAATGCAGCAGTCGGCTTCATAAGATACATTAATGCAGCAGTTGGCTTCATAAGATACATTAATGCAGCAGTTGGCTTCATAAGATACATTAATGCAGCAGTTGGCTTCATAAGATACATTAATGCAGCAGTTGGCTTCGGCTTGAGTTGGTGGAGCATCTGAGATATTCTGTGGTCCTCAATTCAAGTCTCATGCCTCGTTCACACTGATGTGCATTAAATTCAATGCGAAGTGAAACAATGCACATTAAATGAATTAGAATTAGATAGTGTTCACACAGTGGTTTTGTAAAGTAAACTAAACCATAATAAATTTATGAATTTCCAAATTAACAGGAAATTTAATGCACGTTAAAGATGCGACATAAATTTTAAAAGATTCAAAGTGAACTAATGTGCATTAAAACGTCCGTGTCAATGTGGTTTAAATATTTGATGAGCATTAACTTATATTTAATAATGCTAATTAAATTCTTTGTGTGAGCAGGGAATAGGTTTGGTCTGTTTGATTTTCTCCTTGAATGACATCATATATATTAACAAAGGTTTCAGGTGTAGAGTTTGATGTCACACCTGTTTGATTTTCTCCTTGAATGACATCATATATATTAACAAAGGTTTCAGGTGTAGAGTTTGATGTCACACCTGTTTGATTTTCTCCTTGAATGACATCATATATATTAACAAAGGTTTCAGGTGTAGAGTTTGATGTCACACCTGTGGGACAGTTACCTGTTAATTGATAGAATAACAATGCACATCAACCATTTTAATCATTCTGAACCGCAGGCTTATTGAGATCAGTCTGAACCACAGGCTTATTGAGATCGTTCTGAATCCTAGGCTTGTTGAGGTTGGTCTGAACCACAGGCTTATTGAGATCGTTCTGAATCCTAGGCTTGTTGAGGTCGGTCTGAACCACAGGCTTATTGAGATCGTTCTGAATCCTAGGCTTATTGAGATCGGTCTGAACCGCAGGTTTATTGAGATCGGTCTAAACCACAGGCTTATTGAGATCGTTCTGAATCCTAGGCTTATTGAGATCGTTCTGAATCCTAGGCTTATTGAGAACGTTCTGAATCCTAGGCTTATTGAGATCGTTCTGAACCCCGGGTTTATTGAGATCGTTCTGAATCCTAGGCTTCGAGATTGTCCTGAACCCAAGGCTTACTGAGTTCGTTAATGTGAACCCCAGGCTCATTGAGATCTTGATTGATGGGAGTTTTGGAACAAGTTCATATGGAATCTTCTTTTTTTCCTTGAGTGATGTACTTCTCTGTCCACCCACATCAACATCCTACAGGTAGCTTGTAATGCTCTTTATATTATGAAGTTTCACATTTCTTTGTAATTCTCAGGAACTTGGCAGATTTAGATGTCCTGTCAAAATCAGACCCAATGTGTGTTATGTTCATGAAGGACATCAAAACCAACTCTTTCTATGAGGTAAGTGAGGTCTGATTTTAGATGATAGTTTTCAAACTCTGAATTGATCAGATGGAAATGAAAAATTATGACTCTCGGATGCATGGTTGGTGCAGAAATTGCGATTTCAAAGGCACCGACTTTTTAGTCTCATGTTACAGTGTTGTCCATGTTCAGTCTCGTGCTAAAGCGTTGTCCATGAGGCTCCCTGTTTTCGGGGAATACTCACGGCCTGTACTGTATGTCGTATACACAAGTTTTGGGCTCCAATATTAGAAGCATTAAAGAAAAAAACAGATGAGAAATGATAAGATTTTCTACATTTTTTTTAACAAGCAAGTAGAATCAGGACCCCCCCCCCCATTTTTTTTTTTAAACAACATCCCTTTCTCTGTTATTTACAATTTTTTCCTCACTCCTATCAACATCTGTTCTGCATTTGCTTCCAACGTAAATATAATGTAAACGTTTATGTTGCAGTTTCATTTCCGGACTCATTGTTGATAGAAATAATTAACTTTCACATGCAATAACCGCCACGATAATGGAGGAAGATATATCTAGGTTCTC
The DNA here is from genome assembly GCF_947568905.1 of Ostrea edulis. Lineage (NCBI taxonomy): Eukaryota > Metazoa > Mollusca > Bivalvia > Ostreida > Ostreidae > Ostrea > Ostrea edulis. The sequence goes on from NC_079170.1 coordinate 67,824,301, forward strand.
ATTATGTATGCAAATTTCCAAAGCGGTTAGTATATACGAAAATATTTAATGTAACAAAAGTTTACAGATATTACATTGAAATTAAGCGGATTTCGCCAAATGCCTGCTGTTTGACATGGTTTTGTGACGTCACTATCAATTATTATGTCATTTTGATATGAGTTGATTTTAGCTTTGGTCCTCATATAAACAAAAATATAATGGAGAAGCACAAAATCGTCAATTTTCTCCTCCATATATGGCCAACACCATACCTTGTTCTTTACATCAATCCATTTACATGTGTTGGAAATCAGCAGCATTGAAGATGATTTCAGGTTGGAAGGACAGAAACCCTCGACAACCAGCTGAACCCCAACTTTGCAAAAAAGTTCACCGTCACATACTTTTTTGAAGAAGCACAGAACATTAAATTTGAAATGTGAGTAGCATATAGCCAATGAAATTAATATAGTCTACACAACACATTGTAAATAAATGTAGTATATAGTTAATAAATATAGTCTACACATCACATTGTAAATAAATGTAGTATATAGTCAATAAATATAGTCTACACATCACATTGTGGATATATGTTTTATGTTTTGTTTTTGAATGTCTTCATTGATTTCGGTAAGATCTACATTTTATACCACATGGTTAAGAGTTAAAACTGAGAATCCCTGAAAAGCAATATCTATTGTCATTTTTAATTTTGCATTTTCAGTTACGACGTGGATTCTGCTTCTCGTAATTTAAAAGATCACGTAAGTAGATTTAAATCGTATCACGTAAGTAGATTTAAAGCGTACCACATAAGTAGATTTAAATCGTATAACGTAAGTAGATTTAAATCGTACCACGTAAGTAGATTTAAATCGTACCACATAGCAACGTGTATTTCAAACATTCTCAGATAAAAGGTGATTTAAATGTGATAACTCTCTAGCAAAGAGTAATATTAGCCCTTTGTCATTTTCTTAGATAAAGGAAGGCAAAAATAAAATATCTCGGCATATGTATCCATTTTGATTTTAGTTTGTCGTGAAGTTTCTTGTTCTTTAAAGAATCTAATTTGTATTTATAAGTATTCTGCACATGCACTGAGCTATGTTTGACGTGTTTAATGAATATTCTTTGTGTTTTGTAGGATTTTATAGGCAGTTTAGAGTGCAGTTTAGGAGAAGTGGTAGGAGCTCCTGGAGGGAAATTAGAAAAATCTTTACAGTAAGTGCCTTATACTGAATCTTTTCCCACAATGTTATTATGTGTGGGGGGAGGAGTCTGTCTATCTGTCTGTGTCCGTTTGTCTCTGTTTGTTTATCTGTCTGTGTCCATCTGTCTGTCAGTCTGTTTGTTTGTCTCTGTCTGTCTGTCTTCCTCACTCCAGGTAATGGCAATGTTCCTAAAAGATGCAACATTTGATGAAATTCAAGGACACATTGTCATGGCAGGTCATGTTTTTGGTTGCACTTTTTGTCTTTTTAGCTCACCCGAACCAAAGGCTTAAGTCGGCTTTTGTCTGACATCTGTCGTATTGTTTTCATTAACTTTTCACATTTTCATCTTCTCCAGAATCGCTGAACCAATTTCAGTCAAACTTAATACAAATCATCCTTAGGTGAAGGGGATTCAAGTATCTTCAAATGAATGACCCTGCTCCATTCAAAGGGGAGATAATCAAGAAAATGCAAAATTAGATAGGGGTCATCTAAACGTCCTCTTTGCAAGAACCACTGGTGCAGAGAAATATACATGAAAGCTTCCTGACATAGAGTAGATTTTTTTTCCTTCAAATCATAACCAAATGTAGATGTTTTCAGATTGTGTGGATTAAAGTTCTTTTTATATGCCCCCACATATTGTTTTTGTCCTGTCTGCCTCTCCAAATCCTCGCTCAAAACTTTTGAATGGTGATTGTAAGGGATCTCATATTCATATGTGCATTCTTTGTGACAGGACTTTTTATGACACCAAAGTTTTTGACCATGTGACCTTGGAGTTTGTTGACCTACTTGTAAGGAAACCTATTCTTTTCAGTATTTTCTTGCTAAAATGTTAAAGTTTTTACATGTTTTAGTTATATTTCTTATGGCAAGTCCTTTCACTTCATGCTATAATCTTTGACCTTGTGACATTGACCTTATTCAGAACAACAAGGTCATGTTAGTCATATTCGTATTATGGCATCCCCATGCTGTGTGCTAGCAGGTTCAATTTTGTATTGTGTTAACCCTTGGAGCTAGTTTGGGGCCATAATATAATGTCAAAATTTTATTGGGATTAAAGATTGAGCAAAAAGATGTTAGAAAACTCACAACATCTGAACAATATTAGGGACATGGTAACCAAGGTGAGCAATGTGGCCAGTGGTTTTTTTTTTTATTTATTTAACAGTGAAGTGGTTTTTTTTTATTTATTTAACAGTGAATTACCAAGTGTGCAATATTTTACGTAAAAGATTTCTATTAGATATTCTCTGTTTACCATCAGTACTTTCAGAACTTTGAGTTTCTGTTTACCAGCAGACCAAGTGTACTGTATAAATTATCTATATCCATACATGCCAACTTTTAAAAATTCCCATGGGGGATTTTGCGCGCGACGACCTTTTTTCAACGCTCAAAATTCACGACATTTTACCATGAAAATAAATATTTTTCTTTTCAAATAAAATATCAATCTAATCATTGTACATGTATCATATATTAACACAACATCAAGTGTGTTTGACCATTAACTTCAACAAAACTATATATATTAAAAAAACAATTTGAAAGATATGCATAAGTATTTTATTAAAATCATCTATTCAGCAAAAAATCCTCTCCAACAACAAGTCACATGCATATTATCAAATAATACTAAAGTTGCATCCTTTTACATCATATACACATTGGCTGGTCTATATATCAAAATTTAAATTAAATTAAGCACATGCATTTAGGTACGACTACAAAGGCCATCTTGCTTGTCTGTAAACGTCTGGTGGAACAATCTGCATTGCAACCAGAAAAGGAGTGATCTGCCCTGCTATGAAAGTTTGCGAACAAAACCCATGACATCTGAAATAATTACCAGGAAAAAACACATCAAAATATACGTTTTTACTTGTAAATTAAGGCTACTTAATTGCTAATATAAAATTCAGTGCAGACTTACAAGTGCGAATTACGCATCACAAAGTCTATTGAATACTACACTATATAGAAAATATAATACATCGTTATAGACGGATAGATTTATTATTATAGTTGGAAAAACATATATTTGACGTACCTTATTGCATATTTTGGATGCTGTCAGCGAGAGGCAAAAATCGGGAATGTCCGATTGTTTGGTGGTGACACTATCATCGTTGTCATTCCCGTTTGAGTAAAGGATATGTCAATTTGAAATCCATCTTCCCGATTAATCACTATCAAAACATGCTTCACACTGTCCGATAAGCACCCCGACACAGGCAGACCAGGTAAATTACATCACCCCAATACCATGCGACACAGGTAAACAACAATGGCTGACTATTGTCCCGATTTCTGATTGGCCACTTCAGAAATGACGCGGGATTTCAAATTCCGGTTGGAAATGAGGGTTTGTTGTCGTAAAGTGGGAGATATTTTTAGAAAATCAGGATTTCGGGGTATTTTTGCAATCCTGATCGGGATATCGGGATTTGCCTTTTCAACTGCTTCAAATTGGGAGAATCCCGCACAAATCGGGAAAGTTGGCATGTATGTCTATATCAGATATTCTCTCTTTCTGTTTACCATCAATACTTTCAGTACTTTGATTTTTTGTTTTCCAGAGGACCAAGAAGAAAGAATGGAACTATCACAGGTAAAAGCTTTAGAAATCAATTTGATTTTTGCATGAATGAATGAATGAATAGAGATCAGTCGTATAGCATCAAAGCTGTGTGTGTATGTACTGGGAGTCGTATACCATCAAGCTGTGTGTGTATATGTACCGGGCATGTATTGTCGTATACCATCAGCTGTGTGTGTATGTACCGGGCATCATATAACATCAAGCTGTGTATGTATGTACCGGGCATCATATAACATCAAGCTGTGTGTGTATGTACTGGGAGTCGTATAGCATCAAGCTGTGTGTGTATGTACCGGGCATGTATTGTCATATACCATCAGCTGTGTGTGTATGTACCGGGCATCATATAACATCAAGCTGTGTATGTACCGGGAGTCATATAGCATCAAGCTGTGTGTGTATGTACCGGGCGCATATTGTCATATAGCATCAAGCTGTGTGTGTATGTACCGGGCGCATATTGTCGTATAGCATCAAGCTGTGTGTGTATGTACCGGGCGCATATTGTCGTATAGCATCAAGCTGTGTGTGTTTGTACTGGGCGCGTATTGTCGTATAGCATCAAGCTGTGTGTGTATGTACTGGGCATCGTATAGCATCAAGCTGTGTGTGTTTGTATTGGGTGCGTATTGTCGTATAGTATCAAGCTGTGTGTGTATGTACCAAAATGGGAACCGGGCGTGTTTTGTAATGGGAACCGGGCATGTTTGTAATGAGAACCAGGCTTGTTTTGTAATGGGAACCAGGCGTGTTTTGTAATGAGAAGCGGGCGTATTTTGTAATGGGAACCGGGTGTATTTTGTAATGGGAACTGGGCATATTTTGTAATGGGAACCGGGCGTATTTTGTAATGAGAAGCGGGCGCGTTTTGTAATGGGAACCGGGCGTGTTTTGTAATGAGAACCAGGTGTGTTTTGTAATGAGAACCGGGCGTGTTTTGTAATGAGTACAGGACGTATTTTGTAATGAGAAGCGGGCATGTTTTGTAATGGGAACCGGGCATGTTTTGTAATGGGAACCGGGCGTGTTTTGTAATGAGAACCGGGCATGTTTGTAATGAGAACTGGGTGTGTTTTGTAATGGGAACCAGGCGTGTTTTATAATGAGAAGCGGGCATGTTTTGTAATGGGAACCGGGCATGATTTGTAATGAGAACCGGGTGTGTTTTGTAATGAGAACCGGGCATGTTTGTAATGAGAACTGGGCGTGTTTTGTAATGGGAACCAGGCGTATTTTGTAATGGGAACCAGGCGTATTTTGTAATGAGAAGCGGGCACGTTTTGTAATGGGAACCAGGCGTGTTTTGTAATGAGAACCGGGTGTGTTTTGTAATGAGAACCGGGCGTGTTTTGTAATGAGTACAGGACGTATTTTGTAATGAGAAGCGAGTGTGTTTTGTAATGGGAACCGGGCATGTTTTGTAATGGGAACCGGGCGTGATTTGTAATGAGAACCGGGTGTGTTTTGTAATGAGAACCGGGCATGTTTGTAATGAGAACTGGGCATGTTTTGTAATGGGAACCAGGTGTGTTTTATAATGAGAAGCGGGCGTGTTTTGTAATGGGAACCGGGCGTGCTTTGTAATGGGAACCGGGTGTGTTTTGTAATGGAAACCAGGCGTATTTTGTAATGGGAACCTGGCATATTTTGTAATGGGAACCGGTCATGTTTTGTAATGGGAACCGGGTGTGTTTTGTAATGGGAACCAGGCGTATTTTGTAATGGGAACCGGGTGTATTTTGTAATTGGAGCTGGGCGTATTTTGTAATGGGAACCGGGCATGTTTTGTAATGAGAACCGGATGTGTTTTGTAATGGGAATCTGTGTACTATCTAATGATTGTTGCCATGGACTGTCAGTTTTGTGAACTATATGTTTTCCATTTAGTGACTATATCTTGTTTACGATGAAGTATTTTAGAAATTTAGTGTACTGTAAGTTTCTTGATTGTTTTTGATAATATATCTTATTCAGTTGCATTTGTTCTGAACAGATTTTATTGAACATTGTTATATTTTATTGAAAACCCTATAAAAAATTAACTAGGGGTGTCATCGGAATTAATTTAAGATAGTATACCTTAATGAAGAACAATAAGGGACACCTTTATATCCAATTTAGGAACTTTAGGAGACACTTTGAGTAGTGATAGTGTGTTTGTCTCCCAGGGAGATACTATTCATGTTGAAGCTAACTTAGTAACATTAGGTAGACACCTTTACTATTACTATGCATGTTGTAGTTATAACTTAGTAACATTAGGTAGACACCATTACTATTCATGTTGAAGCTAACTTAGTAACATTAGGTAGACACCTTTACTATTACTATGCATGTTGTAGTTATAACTTAGTAACATTAGGTAGACACCATTACTATTCATGTTGTAGCTAACTTAGTAACATTAGGTAGACACCTTTACTATTCTTGTTGTAGTTATAACTTAGTAACATTAGATACACCTTTACTATTCTTGTTGTAGTTACAACTTAGTAACATTAGGTAGACACCTTTACTATTCATGTTGTAGTTATAACTTAGTAACATTAGGTAGACACCTTTACTATTCATGTTGTAGTTATAACTTAGTAACATTAGGTAGACACCTTTACTATTCTTGTTGTAGTTACAACTTAGTAACATTAGGTAGACACCTTTACTATTCATGTTGTAGTTATAACTTAGTAACATTAGGTAGACACCTTTACTATTCTTGTTGTAGTTATACCCCCTGCAACAAGTTGTGGGGGGGGGGGGGGGAGTATACTAGAATCGGGTTGTCCGTCTGTCTGTCCGTCCGTCCGTCTGTAGACGCAGTGGTTTGCGGGCTCTAAAGCATTATCCTTTTCACCTACCATCACCATATCATACATATGGACTACCCATGGGATGAAGATGTTCCCTATCGATTTTGGGGTCAAAAGGTCAAAGGTCAAGCGCACTGGACATCGAAGTAGCAATATGGTTTCCGGGCTCTAAAGTGTTATCCTTTCCACCTACAGTCACCATATCATACATATGGACTACCCATGGGATGAAGATGTTCCCTATTGATTTTGGGGTCAAAAGGTCAAAGGTCAAGCGCACTGGACATCGCAGTAGCAATATGGTTTCCGGGCTCTAAAGTGTTATCCTTTCCACCTACAGTCACCATATCATACATATGGACTACCCATGGGATGAAGATGTTCCCTATTGATTTTGGGGTCAAAAGGTCAAAGGTCAAGCGCACTGGACATCGCAGTAGCAATATGGTTTCCGGGCTCTGAAGTGTTATCCTTTCCACCTACAGTCACCATATCATACATATGGACTACCCAGGGGATGAAGATTTATCCCTATCTATTTTGGGGTCAAAAGGTCAAAGGTCACGCGCACTGGACATCGAAGTAGCAATATGGTTCAGTTTGTCATGCCATTTGTTTTTTACACTCAGAAAAGAGGTAGTTTATACCTATTACAGTACCCGCAACGTTATTCTTGACATGATAAACGATAGAACACGATACACGCACGATAGGATAGGATACACGCACGATACGATAGGATACACGCACGATACGATAGGATACACGATAAACCTGATAAACGCAAAACCTGATAAACGATCTTCACGATAGACCTGATAAACGCAAAACACGATAAACGATCTTCACGATAAACGGAAAACCTGATAGAAATGTTGTAAATTTAAAAACGGTTTAGACGGAACGAAATTTTGATACCTACAACATAATTACATTATGTTTACATTATGTTGATAATAATATTGAAGGATTTCAATGTTCATTATATACCTACATTACGGACAACGCGGATTTCTTGTTTCCCGCGTTCTCGCGATGGGAAAAAATCTAACGCGGTAATCTATAGGTAACTCAGGAAAACCGCGTTCTCATCGCGGGATGACTATCAGCTACCTGTCCCCGTCGCGGTAACATTTGTTTAAAACATTGATCGGTTTTTTACCATATAATTTCTTTAATCCACGGTCGTACGTTTTTTTTTTTAATGCCATCACAGCTAAAATTTAAAAAACAATAATATTATAAAATATATACGGCATTGAATTCATTATTTGATATCTATATGAATTTTATCAGCCAATGATTCTAAAACTTATATTGTCACCTAATGTTTAATATATAGATTGTACAGGGAATTAACTAAATGTAATATAATGTAGTGATATCATGCTTCAGTAGCTCTCTTATGCTAATGTATATTACCTTGAGTATGAAATAAAACCAAGTAATATTGTGTGTGTAGCGAGGAGGGGGTTATTTTGCATCAAGCTCTAAGTTCACGGCTCATTCAACATCTCAAGTTATTTTCAT